>NC_091186.1:6558643-6798643 GCF_040958095.1 Procambarus clarkii
GTAAGAATTAACAGTAACAATTCCAAGTCCTCGGACTAGATTTAACTTAAAAGGTACACCCGTAGTAAGTATGAGACCTTAGCCTATAGTGACATGGAAACTAATTCTGCAGAAACCTAAAGGTTAACTGGTACTAGAATTAAGGCCGAGTGCAAATGTGTAGTAATTATATAATACTAGGATATAACAGGCAGGACACAAAGAATAACTAATAAGTGAGAGACCACATAACACGTAATGTACCCGGCCAAGAGGCCGTAAAAGACCTAATGAATAAGGAGAAGGGGGTGTGACTACAAGTAGGGCTTACTAGCACCTAGACTGGGCAAAGTATTAGCTGCGGACAGCGGGACACTTGGGGACCGGCGCTGCACCCCCCTTCCCACATGCAGTGGGGAGAAAAGGGGACAACTGTGCAAAGCATGACGGGGGTACAAAGACAGCCGCTTGCAAAGGGGAGGTGGGTGGGCTTTGCGAGGGCAGCGGCGGGGCAGGCGGAGTGAGGGCAGAGCCCCTCTGTGCCCCCGTATTTATACGGGCCCAGACTGCCCGCGCAACGCCGCGGGACGCGCTGCGCAAATGTTTCTTTCTCCCCCATCAGAAACATCCCCGCTTGCAATCAAGCAGTGGCCATTTTCTGATCAGGGGGAGAAAGATACTGGCAGTATGGGGCTTTAAATTTATTGAAGATTAAATTCTGCAGAACATGTAAATATATAAAGTTTCAAATATATAAAGTAAGTAAATATATAAAGTTTATATTAAACACGGTTTATATTATAGACATATAAACAAAGTTTATATTATATTAAACTTAATATTGAACATGTAAATATATAAAGTTTCAAATATATAAAGTAAGTAAATATATAAAGTTTATATTAAAATATATAAAGTAAATATATAAAGTAAGAATTAACAGTAACATTTCCAAGTCCTCGGACTAGATTTAACTTAAAAGGTACACCCGTAGTAGGTATGAGACCTTAGCCTATAGTGACATGGAAACTAATTCTGCAGAAACCTAAAGGTTAACTGGTACTAGAATTAAGGCCGAGTGCAAATGTGTAGTAATTATATAACACTAGGATATAACAGGCAGGACACAAAGAATAACTAATAAGTGAGAGACCACATAACACGTAATGTACCCGGCCAAGAGGCCGTAAAAGACCTAATGAATAAGGAGAAGGGGGTGTGACTACAAGTAGGGCTTACTAGCACCTAGACTGGGCAAAGTATTAGCTGCGGACAGCGGGACACTTGGGGACCGGCGCTGCACCCCCACCGCAGGCCAGCGGCCGGACCCCCCCCCCCCCCGAAGAGCGAGTGCCAGCTAGCCGCGTGAGGCACTCAAAGTGGCAGAGCAACAACGTCCCGTCTGACGTAGGATGTGAGAGCACTACTCTTCCACCTGCCGACTGCCATTATTTCTGATGTTTGCGAGGGCAGCGGTGGGGCAGGCGGAGTGAGGGCAGAGCCCCTCTGTGCCCCCGTATTTATACGAGCCCCAGACTGCCCGCGCAACGCCGCGGGACGCGCTGCGCAAATGTTTCTTTCTCCCCCATCAGAAACATCCCCGCTTGCGATCAAGCAGTGGCCATTTTCTGATCAGGGGGAGAAAGATATTGGCAGTATGGGGCTTTAAATTTATTGAAGATTAAATTCTGCAGAAAATGTAAATCTCCGTTTACAGTCTCCGTGGTGTAGTGGTGGTAAGACACTCGCCTGGCGTTCCGCGAGCGCTATGTCATGGGTTCGTATCCTGGCCGGGGAGGATTTACTAGGCGCAATTCCTTAACTGTAGCCTCTGTTTAACGCAACAGTAAAATGTGTACTTGGATGAAAAAACGATTCTTCGCGGCAGGGGATCGTATTCCAGGGACCATAGGATTAAGGACTTGCCCGAAACGCTACGCGTACTAGTGGCTGTACAAGAATGTAACAACTCTTGTATATATCTCAAAAAAAAAAAAAAAAATATATATATATATATATATATATATATATATATATATATATATATATAAAGTTTCAAATATATAAAGTAAGTAAATATATAAAGTTTATATTAAACACGGTTTATATTATAGACATATAAACAAAGTTTATATTATATTAAACTTAATATTGAACATGTAAATATATAAAGTTTCAAATATATAAAGTAAGTAAATATATAAAGTTTATATTAAAATATATAAAGTAAAAATTAACAGTAACAATTCCAAGTCCGAGGACTAGAATAGTTACTTACTATTCTTATAACTATTAGGGCCTTTGCGAGGGCAGCGGCGGGGCAGGCGGAGTGAGGGCAGAGCCCCTCTGTGCCCCCGTATTTATACAGGCCCAGACTGCCCGCGCAAATGTTTCTTTCTCCCCCATCAGAAACATCCCCGCTTGCGATCAAGCAGTGGCCATTTCTAAAACCAGTGTTTTAATAGCTTTTTATTATCCTAATTAAACTAAACTAAATAAAACCGAAAATATACTGTAATATGATAGACATCTGCTATTTGAGAAATTATTTGTTATTGGAACAACTCCAGCGTGAGCGAGTGGACGGGTCTAATCCCTGTACACACCATGCGTTTCTCGTTTCAATTCGTCGCCACAGTTCAGTGACTACGGCTTCGAAATAATAAAATTAATAAATCATTTAATCAATGATCATTTAACAGATGATGAGATTATACAAAATGTTACTGGCACTGTTGACGACGACGGAAAGGAAGATGAGGATGAGAATGATAGCAGTTTACAATCTGCTTCGTGTGCTGACGCATTGTTCTATGTTGAAAAACTCCTTGATATTGTTTCACAAACTGACAATCCAGAGCTACCAGGCTTTTATCAACACCTACGGACGATGAAAGATATTTGTCTCAAGGACATGACACAAAGAAGGAAACAAATGAAAATGAGTCAATATTTTTCACGAACTAGCAGCAAATCAATCAGCACAGCCGTACCCAGCACCAGCACAGCCGTACCCAGCACCAGCACAGCCGTTCCCAGCACCAGCACAGCCGTACCCAGCACCAGCACAGCCGTACCCAGCACCAGCACAGCCGTACCCAGCACCAGCACAGCCGTACCCAGCACCAGCACAGCCGTTCCCAGCACCAGCACAGCCGTACCCAGCAACAGCACAGCCGTACTCAGCACCAGCACAGCCGTACCCAGCACCAGCACAGCTGTACCCAGCACCAGCACAAAAGCAGCTGAAGCCAACACAGCAGCAGCGAGCACCAGCAAAGCTGATGCAAACATCTAAAAACATCGTGTGTGAAGTGAACAATTAGAATAAGTGTTAAATTTAAGTGTGTACATAGTGTTAAAATTAAAGTTGCAATAATTCTAATGTACAATAGTTTTCAAGAACTGTATTGTAGTACTCAACATACAGCAAAACCACTTTTAATAATACAGTGCTAACGGCTTAATGCACTGCAGTACCTATTTACTGTAGAGCATTCACAACTTCACAAAACTTCAAGATGGACATAACTCCAACAATAAGGTAAATACATGAATTAATTACAGTATTTTTAGTAGAGTAGTAAAATATGGGTACAGTAAGTAATATGATACAATGCATTTTTATTGTGAACAAGAAAAAATAAAGACACTGACGCAAACGCCTCTTGAAGGTCACCTCTTGCAACGAATCCAACGAACTGGGGGTGGTCCCATATAGTACGTTGAATCGAGGTTGTACTGTATATATATATAGTTCCTGGCATATATATATATATATATATAGACTTCCTCCTGGCAGTACCTGTCATGTTCACAGAAAATGGTACCATCCGTTTTCTATGTGCGGCGGCTGAGACGCCAGGAGGAGGTAAACAATAGAGCGTACAGGACGCCTGCCAAGCTTGGTAGCTACTAGTCATGTAATCATATTAAGTATTAAAGTCAGTAACCAAGCAATGACTTTACATCAACCCTACAACCAAGACTTCCTCAGTAACACACAAACACCACATTGGCGACGAGGATGAACTGTGAATGCAGGTATTTGTTCAGTTTCAAACACAAGGGAGAAGCATGCTGCCTGGAGGAGGAAGAGAAGCTGTGAGCGCCATACCCGATGCTGTATGCTAACCGATGCTGTGTGCTAACCAATGCTGTGTGCTAAACGATGCTGTGTGCTAACCGATGCTGTGTGCTACCCAAGCTGTGTGCTACCCAAGCTGTGCTGAAGAAACTGTGTACTGAGGAATCTGCCGACATTGTGTACGAAACGACGCTTTGATGTGTACAAAACCTGATGTTTGGTTACGAAACGACGCTTCGTGCTACAAAATTCATCACTGAACTGACTGCTGTACCAACTGCTGTGCCAACTGCTGTGCTGCTGCTGTGAGTAGGAACAACACATGTACACAAGGGCTAGGTAAGAAGTCAGTTGCTGCTATATTGTGCACTGTTGTGAACTTTTGCATTAAAATGCTTGTGTGCTTTGCAAAATTAAAGTAATTACAGTGAATTCTTGACTAACATATTCAGTGCTGTAAGTGTTTAATATTATGAGGAACATTTAAGTGATAAGTTACATTTATTCAGTAAAAATGGCAAATATACGTCAGTTTCCTGCATTTGATCCTGACTGTGACCAGACAAACCTGTCACAGAGGTGGGTCAAATGGCTTAAAAGGTTTGAAAATTTGTTGATAGTTTCTGACATCAAAAGTGCTGAAAGAAAGCGTGCCTTTCTACTTCATTATGCAGGTGATAGAGTTTGTGACATCTTTGACACACTGAAAGACACTGGTGGTGCCAAAGATTATGACACTGCCAAAGCCAAACTAACAGAGCATTTCAAACCAAGGCAAAATACTGCAATGGAAATTATGCATTTCAGGAGAGCCAAACAACTCTCTAATGAAACTGTGGATCAATACCACACACGTCTGCAGGGTTTAGCAGCCCATTGTGAGTTTGCTGATGTTGACAAAGAAATCAAACAGCAAATAATTGAAACATGCACATCTACACGTCTCCGTCGAAGAGCTCTAGAATTTGTTGATGATGAAAGTTCTCTTACCAAGATACTGGATATTGCTCGTCGAATGGAAGATGCTGCACGTGATGCTCGTGTCATGGAGTGCAGTGCCAACAACGGTTCTGCCACTATTACTAACAGTGATGAGGTATGTAAGGTTCAGGGAGGACATCGTAATCAAAGAAGATATGCCAAACCTAACAGTAAATTTAGCCGAGAACCACGTCACAACTGGGGTCAAGGAACAAGGCTCAAGCAGTCACAACGACCCACATCAGAGGGTGTCAACAATAAATGTTACAATTGTGGAGGAGACTACCCACACCAAGATAATGTTTGTCCTGCTCAAGGTAAGAAGTGCTATGAGTGTGGAAAACTAGGTCATTTTGGTGCTATGTGTCGTTCTGCACTAAAGAAACCACAGTCAATGAATAAAAGCACTGTACGAGGATCAGGTCATAGGGGTCGAGGTGGTAAACACAATATTGCACCTCATATCCAGAATGTTAATAATGTACAAGACAACATTTCATTACAACCAGTCTCAGATGACAGTGAATGTGATTATACTTATGGAGTACAAGCAATCACAGAATGGAATGATCTTCCAAACAACCCAGAGACATGTGAATACATTGCTGGTATTTGTCTCAAGGTTCTCATTGACACTGGATCAAACATTGACACTATTGCTGAGTGCCACTATGAAAAATTTAAAAAACAGTTCCCAAAGCTTGAAAACTATAATGGCAAAGCCACTGCCTATGCTTCAAAGGTAGCCTTGCCAGTGATTGGAACTTTCACTGCAGAGATTAAGTCAAAGAATGCAATGCTCATTACTACATTCCATGTTGTTAGGAATGCAAAGGAGTCTTTACTCAGTTACAAGACTTCAACCAAATTGGGGCTACTTCAGCTTTCTAATGCTGTAGCAGTGGAATCTGCAAACAATGTGGATGCTATTGTTGCTGAATTTTCTGATCTATTTAAATCCATAGGTTGTTATACTGATAGCAAAGTACATCTGCATATCAACCCAGATGTAATTCCAGTTGCCCAACCACATCGCCGACAACCATTCCATACTCGCAAGAAAGTCGATGCCGAACTGGATAGGCTGATCGACCTAGATATCATTGAACCAGTAACAGGCCCAACACCATGGGTAAGCCCAATTGTCACTCCACCAAAGCCGAAGAATCCAGATGAGATACGCATTTGTGTGGACATGCGTGTTCCCAACAAGGCAATAATGCGTGAACGCCATCCTACACCCACTGTAGATGATATGATTTACCACTTGAATGGTGCAACTGTATTCAGCAAGTTAGATTTAAACAAGGGCTATCATCAGCTTGAACTTGATGATGAGAGTCGCTTCATCACAACGTTTACGACACATCGAGGTCTGTATAGGTACAAGCGCCTGAGTTTTGGTATTAACAGTGCTGCCGAGGTATTCCAGCACATCATCAGCCAGGTATTGCAAGATATACCTAATGCTGACAACATGTCTGATGACATCATTGTTTATGGCCGTACCCAAGCTGAACACGACAAAGCTCTTCGTGCAACATTGCAACGCTTACGAGAAAAGAATTTGACGCTAAGCCGAGCAAAGTGTGAGTTCAATCAACATAAAATTGAATTCTTTGGACATGTACTTAGTGACAAAGGTCTGTCTCCAGATCCTAAGAAAGTTGCAGATATCAAGAATGCTGCACCTCCTTCAACGTCCACTGAAGTACATAGTTTTCTGGGAATGGCAAACTACTGTTCTCGCTTCATTCCAGATTTTGCTACCATTACGAAGCCTCTACGTGAGCTCCTGAAGAAAAATGCATCATGGTACTGGAGCGATATCGAGCAAAATGCATTTGATGCCGTGAAAGATGCACTAGTAGAGAATGCGACTGCTGCATACTTTGATCCATCAATGGACACTGAGTTAACAGTGGATGCTAGTCCTGTTGGTTTAGGTGCTGTTTTTGCCCAACACAAACCTGGTCAACCAGATTCCCGAGTAGTAATTGCCTACGCCAGCCGTTCTCTTACAGATGTTGAGCAACGATACAGTCAGACAGAGAAGGAAGCTCTTGCTCTTGTATGGGGCTGTGAACACTTCAATGTGTATCTGCTTGGTGCACCCTTCACCACGATAGTCACTGACCACAAACCGTTGGAGACCATCTTCAATAATCCAAAGTCCAAACCACCAGCTCGCATTGAGAGATGGGCTCTTCGTCTGCAACCATACAACTTTACGGTGAAATACAAGCCGGGTGCAGGCAATCCCGCTGATTACATCAGTCGACATCCTGCCAACAGTTTCACCATCACCAAGCATCAGCAAGTTGCCGAGGAATATGTACACTCTGTAACCTGTGATGCAGTCCCTAAGGCTCTTACTCTTGATGAAATCCGTACTGCAACCCTAGAGGACCCAACTCTGCAAGCAACAGTGGATGCATTGACTAAGAAAAAGTTTCCACGCATCCCACCCTCAGGGGTTGACCAAGATGCCTTCAAAGCACTTGAACGCATCCAGACAGAATTAAGTGTTACGCAACGACGCGACACTGTGCTGCGAGGTACTCGTATCGTGATTCCAGCTGTTCTCCAGCAACGTGCTCTGAAGCTTGCACATCAAGGACACCAAGGTCTTGTTAGGACCAAACAGCTGCTACGAGAAAAGGTGTGGTTTCCTGGCATTGATCGTCAAGCAAAGGATATGCATGATGCCTGTGTCCCTTGCCAAGCTGCAGTGGATACTTCAAGACCAACACCTCTACAACCTTCACCACTACCTGCTGCACCATGGACGGAAGTATCGATGGACTTCTGCGGACCACTACCAACTGGAGAGTACTTGATGGTAGTCATTGATGATCACTCACGTTATCCAGAAGTAGAAATCATCACTTCCACATCTGCAAAGGCTGTCATCCCGAAACTCGACAAGATCTTTTCAAACTTTGGCATTCCTGAAGTTGTCAAGACAGACAATGGACCGCCATTCAATGGACAAGACTTCGTCAACTTTTCTGAGCATATTGGATTCAAACACCGCCGTGTGATGCCACTACATCCTCAAGCAAATGGAGAAGTTGAGAGATTCATGCAACCTCTCATGAAAGTGGTACGCTGTGCTCATGCCGAAGGGCGATCCTGGAAACAAGCTATGTATGCTTTTCTCAGGAACTACCGTGCAACACCGCATGGAACACTGGGCAAGTCACCTGGTGAACTTTTATTTGGACGTCCTATGAGAATCGCACTACCCGTCATGCCAGCCGAGGTAACGGATAAACGTCTCGCTCAGAAGGATGCACTAGCCAAGGGCAAAATGAAAATTGCTCATGATCAACGTGCAAAGGAACAGTTCATAAAGGTTGGTGACACTGTTCTCGTTAAAAAGAAAAAAGAGGGAAAGTTAGATATGCCGTATGATACAAAACCATATAAAGTGATTAGTGTAAAAGGAACTATGGTAACAGCTAGTAATAGAGATCATAGTATAACACGTAATATGGCTTATTTCAAAGTGATTCCAACTAGTGTACAAAATGATGAAGTGCAAAGTCGTGCAAAAGAAAAAGAAAAAAATAGTTATAACCCGACAAACAATTCATCAAGGGATGTTATTGCATTTAAGGACTCTCGTCCTAAACGTCATGTTAAACGCCCTACACGATTTGATGATTAATTGTGTTCCTATGTAATGAAAAGTATTTACTTATTGTGCTAAACTAAATTTAATATTGTTTGAATAATGCAGATATCTCATTCAATATTTTGTAACTTTGTATTACAGTTTCTTTCATGTTTAACATTGCATATGTATTTTTAACATTGAAATCCTTTGTGGAAAAGATTAAGTTGTTTAAATTCTTTGTGTGCTTAATTAATGTTAAATGTATGCAGTATCTCTTGATATGGTAATAACTTACTTTGTGTCAATAACTTTGCTTTGTGCTACAAGCATGGTAGACATCCTGTATTCATTCTTTTTAAAGAAAAGGAGGGATGTCATGTTCACAGAAAATGGTACCATCCGTTTTCTATGTGCGGCGGCTGAGACGCCAGGAGGAGGTAAACAATAGAGCGTACAGGACGCCCGCCAAGCTTGGTAGCTACTAGTCATATAATCATATTAAGTATTAAAGTCAGTAACCAAGTCATGACTTTACATCAACCCTACAACCAAGACTTCCTCAGTAACACACAAACACCACAGTACCCATGTCAGCAATGGGCACGCGAAGGGATCCAGAATCCCTTCGTGTAGCAGTGGCCTTCCGCCTTGGTGCCCCAATTCACACTGAATACAAGTGTACTGGGTATTTGCAACGGGGTGGAAGTAGACCAATACGGACTGCATGGGTTGCTTATGCGGAAGCAAAAAGGGCTGGCATGCAAGACACAACGAGGTCAATGACATCAAGAGAAGCCTCGTCTCAGCTGGGTGCCCAGCGGAGAGAGAACCTCGCATCCTAGGGATTCAAAACCCGGATTTCCCCGCACTTCGCCCTGATGGCATCACCATATTCTCCTGGAAGGAGGGTAGAGAGTTGGTGTGGGACTACACACGTGTATCCACCCTGGCTGACACCTATGTACACTTCGGAGCTGATCAAGCAGGTGGGGCGGCCGACCACAGGGAAGCAGCAAAATCACTCAAGTACAGGTGACTGGAAGGTCAATACCTCTTTGTTCCCATAGCGTCTCAGACGCATGGCCCCTGGGGCAAGAGTGCCTTGGGATTTCTCAATGAATTGGGTTCCAAGCTCATTGATGTCACCAGAGACCCAAGGGCTTCAAGTTTCTTGTTTCAGCGCCTCAGTGTGGCGATCCAGAGGGGAAATGCCTGCTGCGTCCTCGGTTCCTGTCCGGAAACGGAGGAGCTTCAAGAGATCCATAACCTTTAGGCATTTGTTTTGTATGTCTTGTAACCTTTAAATACACAATAAAGAAAAAAAAAAGAGGAAGGGGGTGGTAGGAGAAAAGCACACAGAAACTGTATTGGAGGGGACCTACATTCCCTCCAATGCGTTATGTGTGGTTTCCTCCGAGGCTATGGGTCCCCCTTCTTTCAGCTAGAGGTGGTACTCCCTTATATAGTCGTTGTCCCTGTGAGGCTTTGGGCACCCCTAGCTCCACTGGTTCCTCCCCTCAACTGTGAAGGAAAGAAAGCTCTGCTTCTGGCACTTCACTGATGCCAGTAACACCCAGAGAGTCACCTGGTGAGGCCTCACATCAACCATACGTACACCAACCATACCAGATTGAAGAAATGCCATTTATTTATTTATTTATTTATTTATATACAAGTAGGTACATTGGATTTATAAGAATACATAGCAATGATGTTTTTACATTCTTGTAAGGCCTTGTAAATTAGAACAGAAAGTCACTTGAGACAAAAAGAACACTCCAAAATATTTCAATTATGTGAAATCGTAATAAAAATCTCCTCCAGTATTGGACCTATTATTATAAACGAAGGTTCATGCACAGAGGACGACAAAGAAATTAGCGTAAGCCTAAAAAATCAGTACGAGGGCATGTTTAGCAATCCTCACAATACTAATTTGATTCACTCAATGAGTAATCTGTGACGGTAAAGCGTTGGTGTTCGGCTGTATCAAAAGCTGGGGGCAGGGCCTCGTCACATCACAAAAAAAAAAAGAGAAAAGTTTGTCCTTTCGTCTGTGGTAAGGTAATGGGAAGACACACAAAACACAAGTATATAAACAATGAAATTTTAATTACTTTAGAAAACAAGACATGAATAAAGGCAATCTCATAATATGCAGGACAAGTCAACAAACAAAATAACATGAATAATCACTGGCAAATGAAAAGTTACGCTAAGACAAGTAAGTTACAGTGATAGCAAAATAAATAATGGGTGCTGGAATACTGGCTTCAAGCTGCCACCTCCCTTAGTACACGAAAGCCAAGGCTTAGTCTACCAGCGAGAGATGTCAACTTCATGGAGCACAAAGATATTCTGACGAGTCTGGCGTGCTGCTGCCCAGACGTCGACTCGCGGTGGTGGCGGAGTGCAGGTGCGACGAGACACCAGCCAATCAGCAACAGGCAGGCAGAGGATGAGCAGTTTGCTGTTTACGGCGGGCTGTGGCCAGGTGTCGGGGTGTGTAGGGTACGATTTGCTTCCTGGGCAAAACGTTTGGAGATACTGATGGACGTATCTTCTATATAGTATCTTGTATGTACGACATAATGATGTAGGGAAGAGCAGGCTCAATCTCTCTTGAAAGAGATTATTGTCACAACTCTCCCCCGAAGCCTGCGGTTCTGGAAGAAGTTACGTCTTCATGTGATGGAGTGATAGTTGGAGTTGCTTCTACTTCATAGACTCTGGAAAGGGCGTCGGCTATGATGTTGTCAGAACCCTTGATATAGTGGATCTCCAGGTTGAAATCTTGCAGATATAAAGCCCATCGTAGAAGACGCTGGTTATGGAATTGGGCTTGATGTAAGAAGCGGAGAGGATTGTGGTCTGAGAAGATGGTGGTAGACCTGGCACCTTGTAGGTATGGAGCAAAGTGCTGGAGATTCAGGACGATGGAGAGTAGCTCCTTTTCAATAGTGCTGTAGTTCCTCTGGTGGGGTTTCAACTTGTAGCTGTAGTAGCTGACAGGTAGAACCTCCTCGCCTCGTTGCTGCATCAGGACACCACCGATGCCGTTACCACTGGCGTCGACATGAAGGACGAAAGGCTTGGTGATATCTGGCGAGGCGAGAATGGGATTAGAACAGAGGAGGAATTTGAGTTGTTCGATAGCAACGGTTTGCTGCATGGTCCAATTATACCGTTGCTTGGGACTGGTTAAAGTGATTAATGGTGTGGCTACTGTACTAAAATTTCTCACAAACCTACGGTAGTAGGAGGCAAGACCAAGGAAGCGCAGGAGCTGCTTCCTGGTGGTAGGCTGTGGATAATGCTGGATGGCTTGAGTGTGTGTGTCTAACGGAGCTAGGCTGCCACTCCCAATTACATGACCCAGATAACGCACTTTACCTTTGGCAAAAGTGGACTTGCCCAGGTTGATGGTGAGGCCGGCTGTCAGGAGCTTGGCGAACAGTCGTTGCAGCTGGAGCAGATGTTCGCTCCAGGTGTTGGATGCTACGACGATATCATCCAAATAGGCGTAGGTGTTATCCAAGCCCTGGATGACGCGGTTGACAGCTCTCTGAAAGGTGGCCGGGGCATTACATAGTCCGAAAGGAAGGCGTTCATAACTGAAAAGTCCAAAGGGAGTGATAAAGGCAGATATTTCTTTTGCTCGCTCTGTTAGACACACTTGGTAATATCCCTTAAGCAAGTCCACTTGGGACAAGTACTGGGCATTACCAATGGCGTCAAGAATGTCATCTATCCTTGGCAAGGGGTATGCATCCTTGGCAGTCACATTATTTAACTTACGGTAATCCGTACACAGTCTTACCTTACCTTGGGGTTTTGGCACCAAGATACAGGGTGAGGCCCAGGGGGACTCGATCACAAGGTGTAGCCAGTCCATGATCCAAGAGGTACTGCACCTCAGCACGCATGACTTCCTTCTTGCTAGGGCTGATTCGGTAGAAGGGTTGACGAATCGGCCGGGTGTCAGGGAGCAGTTGGATGTCGTGCTGGGTAACATTATACTCTTGGGGAATCATCTCGGAACAACTCTTGATGTTCTTTGAAGATCTTGACAAGAGGTGCACTATGATTGTCCTGAAAATAATTGGGAAGATCAGTTAGGATTTCCGAATTAGAAAGCGCTGACTCCTTGTCAGTGCTTTCGGGAGGAGAAGCAGGGAAGGTCTCACTGTGGATGTATGGCTCTTTAAAGGAAGAGTAGTTAATCATGACAGTGGGAGGAGTACCGTTATATAGCTTCAGGAGGTTGACGTGGCACAACTGGGTCTTCCGCCGCCTATCTGGAGTCTCTAGAACGTAGTTATGGTTGTTTCTGCACTCCTTGATGCGGTAGGGTCCTGAAAACCTTTTTTGTAAAGGAGAACCTGGGATAGGGAAATAAGCAAGTACGAAGTCTCCCGGTTTAAATTTCCTTACTTTGCTGGTCTGGTCGTAATGAGTCTTCATCCTCTCCTGTGCTTTCAATAGATTATCTTGGGCAAAACTGTGGACCCTCTCTAGAATGTGTTGTAGGTTTTGAAGAAACTGGGGCACATTCTGATGCTCACTGAAGGTGGCATCATGTAGAGAGTCTTTGAAAGCCTTGAGAGGAGTACGGCACTTACGTCCGTAGAGCATCTCATAAGGAGATACTCCTAGGGACTCATTGGGAAGACTTCTAAAGATACACATTATTAGGTCAATTTGCTTATCCCAATCCTTAGAGGTTTCATTACAAAACTTCTTCAGGAGTGCTTTAATAGTCTGATGACTACGCTCAAGAGAACCCTGTGAAGCAGGATGATAGGGGCTGGACAATACCTGTTTTATGTTGAACTCTTCCAGTGTCCTCTTGAAGAGATCACTGGTGAAGTTGGTGCCACAGTCGCTCTGAACCTCCCTTGGAAATCCATACTGGGTGAAGATCTTCAATAAGTGTTTCACAACCGTAGCAGCCGTAATGTTCTTTACTGGAACTGCTATGGGGAATCTGGTGGTAGGACACAGGATGGTTAAGATATAGGCGTTACCTGAACTGGTCCGAGCTAAAGGACCAACACAGTCTATAATAAGTCTGTGGAAGGGTTCCGCAGGCACCTGTATGGGAGTCAATGGTGCTCTGGGAATAGAGATGTTCGGTTTACCTGCCATCTGACATGTATGACACTGTTTGATGCTATTTACCATACCTGGCCAGTAGTAGTCTTAACGGATTCCATGGTAGGTCTTGTTAAATCCGTAGTGGGAGAGTGCTCCGTGGGCCAGGTGTAGAATAGTGGGCCGCAGGCGGGCAGGAATCACTAGTTGTTCGACGTTGGCCCAATCGTCCTCCTCCTTCAGTTTACTGGGTCTATATCTGCGGTAGAGCAACTCGTTCTCTAGGAAGAACCCAGGAATACTGTCAGGTTGAGTCTCAGCCTGGAAAAATAATGGTGTCAAGGTAAGATCTTCCGTCTGTAACTTACGGAACTCCAACTTGGTCAGATTCGGGGGTAGTTTCTGAGGGTCTTGAGGGACAGCGGTAGCAGTAGAGTCAGCTGGCTGTGGTCGTGCAGCTTGTGCACGGGTGGTCACTAAAACCGGAGGAGAAACTTCATCACTCTCTTGAACCTTTGCTGGAACATACTCAAAGATGGGATTATCCATAGAGGTACACACCTGGGGTTTGTCCATGACGATCAGGTTGGTCGGTTGCAGGTCTTCTGCCAAGTCGTTGCCCAGGAGAAGTTGCACTCCAGGCATGGGAAAAGGCTTTTCCCTGATGGCGACTTGGACTTCTCCGGTCACGAAGGGACAATCCAGGTGGACTCTGGCGAGAGGATAAGGAGTGGTAGCAGTGAGGTCAGTGATGAAGACAGTTTCTCCGGTGTAGGCGATATTGGGCACAGTCGACTTCAAAATAATCGATTGAAGAGCCGCTGTGTCCCTCAAGATCTTCAGTTTGAAACGTCCCTCCGGATTTGAGCCGTTGGTAGAGACAGTTCCAGTATACAGGTGTTTACTGAAAAGAGAAAGATCATTACCATTAACACCAACATTTATCACAGGCTTACCGGACTTAGGAGGAGTCTGCTTGGGTTTAGGTGATTCGGTGTTTCCTTTGTATTGAGATTTACCACATTTATCTATGGTATGTCCATAGAGTCTACAATACTTACAGTACAATTGCGAGCCAGCTTGATCGGTACTCACTTTCTCGTAACTGTACCAAGACTTCTTACTGGAAGATGGTTCTGGTGTCAGCCGGTGGATGAGGCTGTAAGTGTCAGCCGACTTAGCACACTTTAGGTAGTCGGTTTCTTCTTTATCTGCTAAATATAGACGGACAGGAGGCGGCACACGCCTCAAGAATTCTTCAACTAGCATGAGGTTGACGAGTTCTGCAAAGGTAGAGACATGTGCTGCTTCCAGCCATTTCATAAAATATCTCCTTTTGGTATTAGCAAATTCGAGAAAGGTAGTGGTACTTGCCTTCAGGTGGTCACGGAATTTCCTTCGATAACTCTCGGTGGAGAGAAGGTAGGCGTCCAACACTGCTTGTTTCAGAGTCTGGTAGTCATTCTCAGACACCAAAGTACTGAGTGTAACTGCAGCTCTACCTGTAAGATGTACTCTGAGAAGGGTTGCCCATTGGTCGGCAGGCCAACTAAGTTGATTAGCAAGGGTTTCAAAGGTGGTAAAAAACACATCAACTTCTGTCTCTACGAATGGTAGCATTAACTTACTTGCATTTGATATATTGAAACTGACGGGAAGATTGGCGGTAGCTTGCTGGCGTTGAGCGAGGTGTGAAGTTTCCAACGCGAATTCTCGTTGACGACATTCCATAGCCAGAGTTGCTTGTTGTTTGTCATGTTCGTGTTGCATCTCCAATTGGCGCTGTTTTGTTTCAAGCTGTACTCGTTCCCGCTCACGGAGTATTGCAATCTCACGTTCCTTGAGGGCGATTTCACGTTCTTGTTCTTCCTTCCTCAAGGCAGCTTCTCGTTCCTTTTCTTCCTTTCTTATGGCAGCTGCTTCCCTTTGTTGCTCGAGGGCTTCTCTTTGCATGGCAGCTGCTTCCCTTTGCTGCTCGCGTTCGATCTTGGCCAGCTCTAGTTTGAGTTTCATCGTTGTCAAATCAGTTTTATCTGCAATAAAGTAAGTTTCGTGAGTTTCAGAGTCTATCTTACCTTCCTCTAAGAGATGATCCAGTAACAGGTTATGTATTTCATTTTTGTTGGCTTGGTAGGGAACTTCTAGTTGATACTCATGTGCAAGAGTTTGTAATTCAGTCCTCTTGGCACGACTTAAAGTCCCTATTTCACCTGCTGGATCTGCACGGAAAGCTTGGAGACGAAACATGGTGAAATTAGCAAATAAATGCACAACGAATATACTGTTGTGATATGGTGATCGAATGTCAGAAACAGGACAACGTGGCAACTGGTACCTATCCTGTGGAATCTTTAACAATTAATATTAATTTCAAGATGATAAACGATTAATAAATCAAGGTCGCAGGAAATCTTGTACCGGTACTCATGTAAGAGGATAAGGGCAAGAAAATCCTACTAAACAAGCGAAACTGAGTTTCTAAAACAAATGAAACAGTTAATTGCCTCAAAAGTAAAATTGGTAGTCCAAGAATGTAGGCATACCTTGCCGAGTCTCTATAGGACATAAGCAAGTTTTTCCCACTGAAATTAATATGATACTTACAGAATTAGCGAACTTTTGTGCTCTGAAAAAGAAGGCTAATTCCCTACCAATGTAAATATCATCATCTCTGACCGACGTGTAGGGGGTGCAAGGTGTCAACTGGTGACGAGAACTGCTGCTGAGGTCCCAATTCAGCAACTAAAGTTCGTGCGAGAGGAACTATGGCCCTCTTTATCCTCCTACTGTCAGATTACAGAAGATTAGGTGCACTTGACCTGGGGACAGACCACAGTACCAGGGTACCAATATGATGATCTGCCGAAAATATGAGAAATATCCTAGGGACAAAAGATGGTAAACATGAGTAATAACACGGAGGGAGAGATGACCAATTAAGAGAATGACTGAGGCCTACAGTCACCACGTAATCCAAAGTTGTCTCACCTTCACCATATGCTACTCTCGGAATGCACAATACAAACAGCACCATATGAAAATAAAATTGAATATTGAAAATAGTGAAAAGCTACGTTACCAAAGCCAAATACGCTTACCATAAATTTACTATTTGGCACCAGTACCTGAGTGAAGCTCCCGGACAGGCCCCCACGTAATGAGACGGTAAAGCGTTGGTGTTCGGCTGTTTCAAAAGCTGGGGGCAGGGCCTCGTCACATCACAAAAAAAGAGAGAAAAGTTTGTCCTTTCGTCTGTGGTAAGGTAATGGGAAGACACACAAAACACAAGTATATAAACAATGAAATTTTAATTACTCTAGAAAACAAGACATGAATAAAGGCAATCTCATAAAATGCAGGACATGTCAACAAACAAAATAACATGAATAATCACTGGCAAATGAAAAGTTACGCTAAGACAAGTAAGTTACAGTGATAGCAAAATAAAATATGTAATGGGTGCTGGAATACTGGCTTCAAGCTGCCACCTCCCTTAGTACACGAAAGCCAAGGCTTAGTCTACCAGCGAGAGATGTCAACTTCATGGAGCACAAAGATATTCTGACGAGTCTGGCGTGCTGCTGCCCAGACGTCGATTCGCGGTAATGGCGGAGTGCAGGTGCGACGAGACACCAGCCAATCAGCAACAGGCAGGCAGAGGATGAGCAGTTTGCTGGTTACGGCGGGCTGTGGCCAGGTGTCGGGGTGTGTAGGGTACGATTTGCTTCCTGGGCAAAACGTTTGGAGATACTGGTGGACGTATCTTCTATATAGTATCTTGTATGTACGACGTAGTGATGTAGGGAAGAGCAGGCTCAATCTCTCTTGAAAGAGATTATCGTCACAAATCACACTAACAATCTGTGTTTGGTAGTCCAATGCACACGCTCCAGACAATCAGGCCACCACATGGAAAAGGATTACAACCTGGATTTCTGCTGAACACACGAGGGTTTCCTGAGGCTGAAGCCTGACCAGGATTTTCACACAATCCCCCCATGCACTCTGGTGGATTTTCACACAATCCCCCCATGCACTCTGGTGGATTTTCACACAATCCCCCCATGCACTCTGGTGGATTTTCACACAATCCCCCCATGCACTCTGGTGGATTTTCACACAATCCCCCCATGCACTCTGGTGGATTTTCACACAATCCCCCATGCACACTAGGGAGATTTTCACGTAATCCCCCCTATGCACTGGGGGATTTTCACACAATTCCCCATGCACTCTAGGGACATTTTCACACAATTCCCCCATGCACTCTCGCTGTCATCTAGGAATGTTCTACCTCTGATGCCTCTATTTTTAATACACAGAGTAATGACACTAATTGCTTAATTACCACATCACTTAATCACCTAGCAGTGTGTAACAAAAAGGAGGCCTGGTCGAGGGCCGGGCCGCGGGGATGCTAAGCCCCGAAATCATCTCAAGATAACCTCGAGGAACCTCAAGATTAGATGGTGCCCTTAAATTCACATGTGCAGTGTCAAAAGGCTCAGATGACATTCATTATGAGATGCTGCATCATCTCCATCCAAGCGCGTTTCAGTATTTACTGAATCTGTATAACCGTATCTGGGAGTCGTCGTCAGTCCCTGAGGACTGGCTCGAGGCAGTTGTTCTTCCTATTCGGAAACCAAGGTCTCTAAGGACTTCTGACCCATTGCCTTCACAAGTTGCATCTGCAAACTCTTTGAACGTGTGGTCAATGTTCATCTGATGTGGTTCTTGGAACACTATCACCAGCTCTCCACTTCTCAATTTGGCTTTTGCAAGTGCTGCAGCTTGACTGATGTCTTGGTGAACTTGGAGGTTCATATTCGTACTGCTTTTGCTGCGAAGACTTCCGTTGTTGTTGTAGTCCTTTTTGACCTGGAAAAGGCATACGACACCACCTGGAGATACTATAGTCTGTCCCAACTCCGTTCTTTTAGCCTTCGTGGTAATCTCCCTCTCTTCCTCCGAAGCTTTCTCTCTCTAGTCGTTCCTTTAGAGTGGGGTTTGGTACCACCCTCTGTGCCTCTTTTTGGCAGTACGATGGTGTGCCCCAAGGTAATGTTCTGAGCACTACTCTTTTTCTGGTTGTCCAATGGTCTTCTTTCCACCCTTCCCTCTGGCATCTTCTCAGCACTCTATGTTGATGATCTTACCCTCTGCTGTCGAGGTGATGACTCGCCTTTCCTTCAACGACGGCTTTAACTTATGATTGATGCCGTGTCGTGTTGGGTCACCAATCATGGCTTCAAGTTCTTTACAACTAAAACTTGTGCTATGACTTTTACTTAGAAGCAGGTCGTTCTTCATCCCCCTTTGTCGCTTTATGGTCATCCCCTTGTGTACAAAGATTCTGATAATCTTTTGAGGTTAATCTTTGACACTTGTTTGTCTTGGTCACCCTATATCTCTTACCTCCGAGTTGAACGCTCTAAGGCCACTAACTGATATAAGGTCCTGTCTCATACTTGGGGAGCGGATAGGCGCATGCTCCTCTTTCTAAATTCCTCTCTCTTACTGTCTAAACTCGATTATGGTTGCCCTGTTTACTCGTCTACTTCTCTTTCTACTCTTTGCCGTTTGGATACTCTGCACCATACTGAGTTGCTCCTCAGATCTGGTGCTTTTCTTTCGACTCCTACCCCAACCCTAAGCCTGTGATCGCTAACGCCGAAACTGGCGTCCTGTCTCTACAGGATCAACATGATCGCTACTGTCTTCGCTACCTTGCACGGTCCCTTACTCTCGTTAATGTCGTACTTTGACCTTTACTCCTCTTGTGGTCCCCTGTTCCCTTTCACCACTTACCTCTTTCTGTACGATTGTCTCGCATACAAGATTCTCTTTCGGTTCTTGTTAACAATATTTCTCTTCATGTCGTTCCGTCCTTGCCCCTTTGAAGGGTCCCCTTTCCTCAGTTTTGTAAAACTTTGACTCACGTGACTAAAGCTTTACCCCTCCTACAGGGGCGTAAGAGGAGTAAAGTCTGGGTCTAAATCTAAGTACAGAAGGGTCTAAGTCTGCCGACGGTGTAGGCTACTCTGTTGTTTTTCCTGACAACACCTATATGTGTCTCCTGCCTCCGGAGACTAGCATCTTCATGGTGGAACTTTATGCTATTTTGTATGTCCTTCGTCACTGCTTTCTCGCTGTCAACTCTCCTTTGTTGTTGTAGTTGACACTCACAGTGCCCTCATGGCTCTGGAGTGCTTTAATCCAGTCCATCCTGTAGTAGTCGAAACTCAACATTGGCTGTTTCTTATCTCTAGTAGAGTGAAGACTGTGTAGTTTTGCTGGGTTCCCAGCCATATTGGCGTGTCCTTAAATGAGCGTGGTGACGCTGCCGCTAAGGACGCTCTCCACACTTGTGCCATCTCCCGTAAAGGTATCCTCTATTCCAACTTCTACCCAGTTATTCATTCCTCAATCCTTGCCCGTTGGCAGGTTTTTTTGTCTTCTGTTACACGTAAAGTAAGTAAAGTAAATATTATTCAGGAAAGTACATACTTATTTGATTTACAAACATAATGTTGGATTTATAAATAGAGCTAGTACATACAATACCTAAAGCCACTAGTAAGCATATCGTTTCGGGCAAGGTATGGGGGGAAAAAAAAAACTTAGACTAAAACTTAATAGTAATTGGGATTAGGTATAAATTATGTTGAAAAATGGAATAAAAAATAAAAAAGGGGGAACATGGCAGAAATCAGAAATTGTACAAGTTGGTGAACAAACAGCATTGTTGAAAAAAAGAGGACATGGGTTGATATTTAGGGGGTAAGGTAGGTTACATGGAGTTCATTAGGTAGTACTTGGTTTTACTCTTAAACTGCTTGAGGGAGGTACAGTCTTTGACATGATTAGGGAGGTCATTCCACATTCCGGGTCCCTTGAATTGTAGACCATTTCTAGTTTGGTTAAGTCGTACTCCTGGAATATCAAATAGGTAATTGTTTCTGGTGTGATGCCCATGAGTTCTGTTACAACCTTCTAGGAAGCTTTTAAGTTCAGGATTGACATTGCAGTTCAGAGTTTTCAATATATTGAGTACACATGAAAGGATGTGCAGTGACTTAATGTCTAGCATTTTTAAAGATTTGAGTAAGGATACCGAGTGCTGCCTGGGGCCAGAGTTAGATATTGTTCTAATAGCAGCTTTGTGTTGGGTAATTAGAGAATGTAAATGATTTTGGGTAGTAGAACTGTTATAAATGAATTTGGTCTTGCTATGGGGAATCACCACACCAGAAATAAATATATCTTTGATATCCCCAGGGTCAAACTTAATCTGTGTAAACACTCTATGCAAATTAAGGGACCTAGTCTATGGAACTCACTCCCTAGTGAATTGAAAAACTGTAAAACTTTTGCCTTATTTAAAAGCAAAACCAAAAAGTACCTAACTTCATCTATTTAGTTTCCTACACTGAGCTTTAAATTTGCTCTGTACCTAGTTGGTACCCAATCTCCTAATTTTTATGTAATATCAAACAACCTTATCATTGTGTTCATTGCTGTCTTCTTTTATGTGCTAGCCATATGCTGTATTGTGACTACCAATTTTTGTCAACTACCATTCAAGCTGTCATTGCAATCAATCTTATATTGTTTCTGCTGTATTGTGCCTACCAATTTGTTGTCAACTACCATTTTAAGCTGTCATTGCAATCAATCATAGCTACCTATGTGCTTTAATATACTGTACCTATAATTTTCTCTCATCTTTTTTTTTTTTCATTCCATGTAATCTGTTATCATTTTTTTGTCTATAAATTTTGCAAGTATTTACCTCCTTAAAATTTTCTTAGATTAAGGACCTGCCCGAAACGCTGCGCGTGCTAGTGGCTTTACAAGACTGTAATTACCATAATTCTATCCTCACATTCCTTATGTACATTCTTGTATATGCATAAATAAATAAATAAAATAAATTGGTACTATTAAGGGGTAAGGGTAGTTAGAAACAGAGTTATCAATTAGGGGAAAGTTAAAAGGCCCGGCCCCAAAAATAAATTATCCACAGTAATAATACTTGCTACTAGACCATGTCAGTCTAAGGGTTGATCAATGCACTCCCACACAGGAAGAAGGGATACTCTGTTCTAAGGTACTTATTTATTAACCCCTTAACAACCCCCCATACACACTCACACCAATAACAATAATAATAATTACTTTACCACCCTATCTTACGTTAAAGCCTTGGTCCACGTAGGCAGGATACAAGGTTTACACAGAGAACAAGCTAGGGTAAAGAACTACTTGATAAGCACTGAAGCTGGATGCAGCTTAGGGTAGTGAGACCACGTGATACCCTAATACAAAACACAACACTTAGGGGTACCCTAAACACTGGCAAATACTACCCCCAGGTCTCACCAATCTTACTACCAGAGTAGGTACACTTAAAAAACGCCCCGTACTTAACTTAATGGTACAGGAACTTCAGGTAAGGGAAATAAGTAAGAGAAGGGAGGAGAGTAGGGGTGCAGCCACAGAGTAGGTCTCGTCCCCACGAACGCCAGCCAGAAGAAGAACGCTCCCAGGGACCAGCTCAGGCCTCCCGCATGTGGTGGTGCCGGAAGGAGCCTAATTGATCGTGCAGCTAAGCACATTAAAGATCTTCCCCTATGCAACGTATTGTTACTTTACAAATGATTAAAGTATTAGTAAACACAGTTGGTGCCTATGTTATTATTTAATAAACAACCCCAGCTCAGTCTTTAAATGCTCTTTGAGAAACAAGAATAGTCTTACGTCTGGCAGGGAAGATATAAACAATTGCCACTCGTGATGCGCTCAACTGTACTATAAGAAAGTTTAATAGCTCACTTTTGACCTCTGGTTTCCACTGAGGAACCCAGGGTCATAACAAGAACCCTAAGCACAAATAACCATAGTTGAGATAAGGAGAGATGAGAGAGTAATGAAGCATCACCAGGACAAGGCGAGGTACATAATATCTGATCTTAGAAAGAATGCCAACATTTTATGAAACTTTTTTTGATATATTTAGAATGTGTCCCTGGAAATTCAGCTTGTGGTCAATGAGAATGCCAAGGAATTTGCCATCTAATTTGTTACAAATTTGGGTATTGTTTATTTTGAGATTTATTTGATTAGAGGATTTATTGCCAAACAGAATATAGAAAGTTTTGTCAATTTTGAGGGTGAGTTTGTTGGCAGTTAGCCAAAGATGGACTTTATTTAGTTCAGTATTCACTGTGACATTTAGAGCAAGAGGGTCAGGACTGGAGGAAATGAGGGTTGTGTCGTCAGCAAATAGAATTGGTTTGAGGTGTTGAGAGGCATTTGGAAGGTCATTATTGTAGATGAGAAAGAGTAGAGGGCCAAGTATGCTGCCCTGGGGGACACCAATATTGATGGGTAGGGTGGGAGAAATTAAATTATTCACAGAAACATACTGAAGCCTGTCAGTAAGGTAAGATTGAAGGTATTGCAGGAAGTGACCTCTCATTCCATACTGATGTAATTTAAGAAGAAGGTTTTGGTGGTTGACAGTGTCAAAAGCCTTATGCAGGTCCACAAATAACCCAACAGGGAACTCATTTTTATCAAGAGCTGCATGTATCAAGTTAATCATACTAATAAATGCATCGTTATTGCATTTTGGGGGGTCTAAAGCCATATTAACTAGAGCTCAGTATATTGTGTTTGGCTAGATAAGAGTAAAGCTGCTTGTAGATTAGTTTTTCAAATATTTTTGACAAGTTTGGCAGAATTGATATAGGTCTGAAGTTGTTGACATCAGTGAGATCACCACATTTATGGACTGGGGTTACTCTCGTTTTTTTTTTAGAATATCTGGAAGGTTTGGAGTTCAAGTGACTTGTTGAAGAGCAATGCAATGACAGAAGCTAAAGATCTGGAGGCCACAAGGGTCCATATCTCCACAAGGGTCCTAGACTTGGTTTTAAGGGAAAGGATTATCTCGTTAACATCAGTGGAATTAGCAGGCGTTAGGTACAGAGACTGTGGATAGTTACCTGTAAGATAGTCCTGAACATTAGTACTGGACGATGGAATATCATTAGCATGGGATGACCCAATGGATGAGAAGAACCAATTGAATTCAATAGCACTATCAGAGGCTGAAAGCAGACCATCGTCATTGGACAGGAGTATTGGTTTGTTATTTAAAATCTTTTTTTGATCCCAATATTTGTGAAATTGTGCTCCATGTTTTCTTAATGTTGCCCTTTGTTTGGGTAAATTTATCTTTGTAGTATTTAATTTTGGCTCTAATTATTTTAGATAGCAATGATGAGTAATTCTTTGAAAATTCTTTGGAGATGATTCCTAACCTATACTTCTTCTCAAGGTCATGTTTTTTATTAATAGATTTAAGTATCCCCTTTGTAAGCCAAGGATTATTTTGCCTTTTAGTTGTGACTTGTTTCGTTAGCATGGGACAGTGGGTGTTATAAAGGCTGAGAGTTTTTTGAAGAAATGATTGCACTGCTAGGTTGATGTCCCCTGTGTTACCTAATTCGGTTTCCCAGTTGATATTTGCAGCAGTAGCTATAAAGTTGCCTATAGAAGTTTCATTGTGCAGCCTAAAGCTCATCTCCCTTGTCTCGAGAGGTGGTTTGTTAATGTTAGTTAGGAGAAATGTGGGGTAATGGTCTGTAGTGCTATCGATGATTATCCCTGAAGTAAGCGGAGAGGTTATGTTGATCCAGATGTGATCAAGAGCCGTGGCAGTACTATCAGTGATTCTAGTAAGTCTAGTGATTAAGGGTATGAGGAAGCAGGAATTCATACAGTTGAGGAAGCTAACAGCAGTAGGGTTTTCAGGCTCGCAGAGGTCAATATTAAAGTCCCCTGCGATAATTAGATGGTTTTTGTTCAGTCTGTTATCTAGTATTAGATTTCTAAGGTTAGAGTTGAATTCGGACACGTCAGTGTTAGGAATTCTATAGACTGCTCCCACAGTCAGGACAGACTCAGCACCCTTGACTCTGAAACTGGCGATGATATACTCCCCACAGTAGTCTCTAGTTCTAATTACTTTTAAGCATGTTAGTTCTTGGTGGTAGTAAAGAGCAGTACCACCACCTCTCTGAATTGGTCGACAGTTGTGAATTGTTGAGTGCTGAGTAGTTTGGCATGTTAAAGAGTTGAGTAGTATCCTCTTTTACCACGTTTCAGTAAGTATAATAAAAGAAAATTTGTTGTCAACAGTTTCAATCAAGGCACTAACACCATCGAAGTGTTTGCTTAGAGATCTTACATTCAAGTTAATTACAGAGATATTGTGATTATGTGTTAATACATTGTTTACATCATGAGCTGTAAAAATCTGCAATTTTGATCATTAAAGTGATGATTGTCATAGATAATGGATAAGAGGTTTAGTTCTGGGCCTATACTTGTTTGCATAAGCCCCCTCCCCATCCGGCCCGTTGGCGTCGTGAGGGGGCTTCGTGGTCGGCTGCCGGAGTGTGATGCTCCGTGGGACAGTCCTCTGTCCTTTTATGGCCTTGCACTCCTGCTGCTGTCTTCTCTAATTATGCCGGATCGCTTTTCCTTTTCATTATGTTTCGTTTTTCTCCCCCCTCTTCTCCTATCTGCTTGTCGTTTCCTGCCGACCTTTTGCTTGTTTTGGATTATTTCTTTGGACTTCTTCTATTTTGACGCCCGGGTGCTTGGGGAAGCATACTCTTGCACCCGTAGAACTGTTGTACCCGACGTCTCGAGCGAGGGGAACCTTTTATTGTCAATCCCCCTTTCGTCGCTGAACCCGATCTCGACGGACTGACGGTTCTTAAGGTGGCATTTGTGGGGCGTATATTCACAACGCACCCCTAGGGGGCCCCGGCATGATCAGCGATAGCTTCCTGTTGGGTGTCCTGCCTCTAATTGTGGCTCCATGGTGGGTATGGGGGCACATTCGTGGATGAATTTCTTTCTCTTCGTCTCTATGTCGATGAATGTTTCCGTTGTACCCTCTCAGGCTCGTGGGGTGGGCGACCAAGCCCCCGAGTCGGCCTGTATTGGAAGACCAGGCTCTGTAGCTCCCTCTGCGTTGGGCCCCGACCTTGCTCCTCCTTTGACCGTCCTGACTTCTTCCCCCAGCTCCCCTCCCTCCTCTGTGGTTGGGTCGAGCCTCCAGCCCCCAGTGGTGACCACTTCGTCCCCTGGTGCGGCTAAGTCTCTCGTTGTGACTACTGCGCCTTTTAACCCCTCTCTCTCTGGGGGTTCTCAACGCCGTTCGCGCCCCAGCCGCACTCGCTTGATTCCTTCCCGTGCTGTCGCGTATCAGGCCTTGTTTGGTCCTGCTTCATGGGCCAAATACTTTGATCTCCTCCCTCTTGATTCTGTGCCTCCTGACGATTTCTCCCTCCATCGGCATCTTGTAGATTCCGTGGATGCGTCTGTGACTTTCAACCCCACTCGTCTCGGTACACGTGTCGTTGCTGCTCCTTCTCAGGATCAAGCTTCCCACTTGGCTGCCTTATCTTGCCTTCGCGAGATCCCTGTTCGGGTCTCCAAGAACGTTCGGATGAATGCCAGTGTTGGCACTATTCTCCTCCCACCCCATGTTGCAACCGGTGTTCGGAACCTGCAGGATTGCCACGATGATATTCGGCATATCCTTGATGCCCAAGGCCATTCTGTCCTCCAGGTTGACTCGTTTACTCGTCCCCCTCGTGGTCGTCGCCGTCAACCCCTTCGCGTTGTGAAGATCACCTTTGATGGTAGGACCCTTCCATCCTCTGTAATTCTTGCTGGTGCTAGGTGCTCTGTCCAGGAGTATATTCCTTCTCCTCGACTTTGTAATAAATGCTGGAGGTTTGGGCATGGTGCCCTCCTCTGCTCTGGGACTGTCTCTCTCTGTCCTTTGTGTGGGGGGTGAAGGTCACTTCACCCCCACAGTCGGAGTGCACTTCTCCCCAAGCTCGCTGCCTCAACTGCGGTGAGGCCCATCCTACCTTCTCCCGTGCGTGTGTCCATTACAAGCTTGAGGCAGCCGTCCTCAACCTGAAGCACCGGGAGCGTTTATCTTTTCCTGAGGCGAGGCGCCAGGTTCGCCGGCTCCCGCCTTATGCTAATATCTCTTATGCTCGCGTGTTGCGCTCTTCTTCTCCTCGTCCTTCCCTCCTTCCTCAGACTCACAACCGTTTCCGGGCCTTGGACCCTGATACGCCCACTGCCCCCTCCTCTGTCCCTTTGTGTTCTGTCCCGAGGGGTCCCCCTCCTGGTCCTCTGTCTGGGGT
This sequence comes from Procambarus clarkii, assembly GCF_040958095.1. Taxonomy (NCBI): domain Eukaryota; kingdom Metazoa; phylum Arthropoda; class Malacostraca; order Decapoda; family Cambaridae; genus Procambarus; species Procambarus clarkii. The sequence goes on from NC_091186.1 coordinate 6,585,654, forward strand.
TCCCCTTCTTTCTACCCGGTCTGTCATGTCTCCTGTGTCTTCTTCCTCGTCTCCCTCCGTTCCTCCTTCCCATCCTCTTCCTCCATCTATCGGCTCTCCCCACCGCCTATCGGTGCAGGCTGATGTCCATCGCTCTCCTAACGGCCGTCGTGTGTGCTCTCGTTCCGTTTCTCCTGTTGAGACACTGGAACCCGTTGCCCGGTGCGTAGTTGCTGGGACACCGGTCTCTTTAAGTCAGAAGCGTAAGCCTGGCTCCTATCCTTCCTCCTCCCCGGCGGGTAAGAAGGCTTTGCTTTCTTCCTTGGCCCCTACTTCTGGCTCTGTTGCTCCTTCCCCTCCCATTTCAGTGATTGCGCCCCCTGTTCCTGCTATGGAGGTTTCTTTGGCCCCCTGCTTCCCTTTCGGTTGCTGCTCTTGCTGAGGTGTGCTCCACTCTTTCTACTCCCCATCTTCCTGCTGCTGTCCTTGACTGCTCCTCTCCGTTGTCTCCTCTTCCTCCTCCTCCTCCTCCGGACCCCGCCCGCCCACCTCTGATCTGTTCTCCCGTTTCCTTCCCTCCGTCTTTGCTCAGTTTACCCATGCCCCCTAACCCTGACTTTGCTGACCCTGATCCCGACCCTGATATTCTTTGACGTGCTCTGTTGCTCTTTCGCATTTGTTTCTTCCTTGTTCTCTGTTTTTGTCTTTTCTCTTCTCGTCGTTGTCATTCTTCAATGGAACGTTCGAGGTTATTACGCCAATTTCCTCGAACTCCAACTTCTGATTTCGCGGTTTTCGCCCCTTTGTGTTTGTCTCCAGGAGCCAATGCTTGGTGCTCGTCCTGGTCGTTTTCGTGGCTATTCCTTTCCCCCCCCCCTCTCCAGCCGTTGCTGGGGCTTCTAATTCTTCTGCTCTCTTGATTCGTGCTGATGTTCTCTTTGTTCCTTTACTTTTTCCTTCGCCTCTCCATTGTTCTGCTGCTCGTATCTTTGTGGGGAAATGGTACACAGTTTGTTCCATTTATCTCCCCCCGAGTGTCCCGCTTTCTCTTCCTGATTTGAAACACCTCCTAGACTCCTTGCTGGAGCCTGTGCTCCTGCTGGGTGACTTCAATTGTCGTCATTCTCTTTGGGGTGACGTTCTGACGAATACCCGGGGTCGCCTTCTTGAGCCGTTTCTCCTCTCTTCTTCCCTGTCTTCTCTGAATTCTGGTGAGCCCACTCATTTGGACTCTCGGACTCGCACCCTTTCTTGTCTTGATCTTTCTCTCTGCTCTTCTTCTCTTTACTTAGATTTCACGTGGCAGGTTCTTGATGACCTCCATGGAAGTGATCATTTTCCCATCCTTGTTTCCTTTTTCTCTTTTCGCCCTTCCCTCTCTTTCCCTAGGTGGCAGTTTGCTAAGGCGGACTGGACCCTATTTACCCTCAGTGCTGCTCTCTCTGACCTCTCCCTTCTGCCTCTCTCTCGCGCTCTCCTCCTTTTTCATGACACTGTCTTAAACGCTGCCCTCCGCTCTATTCCTCGCTCTTCCTCTCAGGGTCCACGGAAGTGCATTCCCTGGTGGAATGCGGACTGTGCTCGGGCTGTCCGCTGTAAGCGTGCAGCCTGGAAGAGGCACCGCCGTAGGCAGACGACCAATTCTTTTCTTTTCTTTCGGAAAGCGAGCGCGGAGGCCCGTAGGGCCATCCGTACGGCTAAACGTGAATGTTGGGCATCATATGTCTCAACAATTACGTCCGAAACTCCTCTGGCCCAGATCTGGAAGCGTATCCGCAAGATAGCGGGTAAGTTCGTTCCCGATGTTTCACCGGTCCTTCACCTCCATGATACTCTTGTGGCGGACCCATTGTAGGTCGCATCCATACTGGGTTCCCACTTTTCTTCTGTTAGCTCTGGTCTTCATCTTCCCCAATCTTTCCTTCTTCGTAAACCTGTCCTGAGTCTCGTCCTTTAGATTTCTGCACTCGTCTTCAGCATCCCTATAATGATCCCTTCTCTCTCTCTGAACTTCGTTCTGCCCTGGCCCTCTGCGGTTCTACGGCGGCGGGCTCCAATGGTATTCATTATGAGATGCTTCGCCATCTCCCTCCGTGCACGTCTCAGTATTTACTTAGTCTGTATAATCGGATCTGGGAGTCGTCGTCAGTCCCTGAGGACTCGCTCGATGCCGTTGTCCTCCCTGTTCGCAAACCGGGGTCTCTGGGTACTTCCCCTAAGGACTTTCGCCCTATTGCCCTCACAAGTTGTGTCTGCAAACTCTTTGAACGTATGGTTAACGTTCGTCTGATGTGGTTGAGACATTGTCAATTAAGCGGTGTCCAATAACAGTATCTTCGGTATTTAAGCGATACCTTTAAAAATACTGAAAATATTGAAAGATATTAATCCAGATATTAATCCCCTTGTACAGGGGTCTCCAAACTATGGCCCGCGGGCCACATCCGGCCCGCCACATAATTTCATCCGGCCCTGCAAACAAATACCTGTGTGGTGGCCTTGAAAAAATAATTATCGTACGAATGGCATCGCAGAATTATTCAAAGCTGGGGCTGCTGACTGGTGGCGCTCAACCCGAGTCAGTTTTCCTCTCTCTCGATAGTGTGACGCACAGATACTAATACTGGTAGGTATGTGTTGTGCATTACAACCAATCAGTTGTGTATAACTGTATATTGTGGGGATGGAGGGCGAGTGGGGCTTGGCTGCTTCCGTTTCAGGGAGCACAAACACTGTACAATATTCTTTTCTCTGTACTTTGACAATGCCTTGATCTTAGTTATACAAAATAGCAATAATACTATTGTAGCCAAAAATAATGCATCTTTAAAATAGTTAAAATGGTAACCATTAAGTTTATCAACGAAAGCAGTTGCCATAATATTTACCACTTTATAATAATATGCTATGCTTTTTAACACCACATACAAGCTGTTTTTTTCCTGTAGAATTTATTTCATTTATTTTACCCTTATGTTTTCAGATATGGAAAAGATAAAGAAAAGAAAAGTGGACAGTGAGTGCCGTCGGTTCAATGACGAATGGAAGATAAAGTACTTTTTTGTGATAGCAAATGATAAAGCTTTATGCATAATATGTAGAGACAGTGTTGCTGTTCTGAAGGAATACAATATTCGTCGGCACTATGAATCTAAACATGGCTCAAGTTATTCTCACATCACAGGAGCAGAACGCACTAAAAAGTTTGAATCATTTCAGCACAGTCTGCATTCTCAACAAGCTGTTTTCAGTAAGAAAAAATCTGAAAATGAAAATTCAACTAGAGCCAGTTACAAAGTTGCCTATGTGTTGGCTAAAAAAGGAAAACCTTTCACTGATGGTAGTATCATAAAAGAGTTTATAGTGGAAGCAGCAGGAGAGGTATGTCCAGAAAAAGTAAACCTCTTCAAAATGATAAGTCTTGGGTCAAATACTGTTGCTCGTAGAATTGAAGATTTAGGAGTCGACATAATTCGGCAAATAAAGGAAAAAACAAAAAGATTTTGTTGGTATTCTCTTGCGTTGGATGAATCAACTGATGTGTGTGATACTTCTCAGCTCTTAGTATTCATTCGTGGTGTTGATAGTGAATTTAATGTGAGCCAAGAATTAGCATCAGTTCACAGCATGCACACCACAACAACTGGAGAGGACATTTTCAATGAAGTAAGTAAAACTATGACAGAATATAACCTGGAATGGAAACAAGTGCAGTGTGTGACAATTGATGGAGGAAAGAATATGTCTGGGACAAAGAAGGGTTTGGTTGGGCAAATTACAACAGCTTGTGAGGTTGGAGGATTCTCAAAACCCATTTTTCTGCATTGCCTTATCCATCAACAAGCATTGTGCCTAAAATATGTTGATATGTATTGTGTCATGAAACCTGTTGTTTCTGTGGTTAATTTCATTAGATCTCATGCACTCAACCATCGCCAGTTCCGTGATTGCTTGAAAGAAATTGATGCGGAGTTTGTTAACTTGCCTTATTATACAGCAGTTAGATGGCTTAGTTGTGGAAAGGTTTTGCTGCATTTCTTTGAGCTCAGATTAGAAATTGATTTATTTCTCACAGAGAAAAATAAACCTCAGCCATTATTATCAGAATGTGAATGGATTTGGAAATTGGCATTTTTTGCAGATATGACAGGTCATATGAATAACTTGAATCTGAAATTGCAAGGCAAAACAAATTTGATCAGTGACTACTTTGTTCATGTCAAGGCATTCAGAGCAAAACTTGCGCTACTTGAAGGCCAGGTGAAGGTTAAGAATTTTGCTCATTTTCCATGTTGTGAAAAATTTCATGCAGAAAGTAAAGTTGAATTTCCTTTTTCATTTGCAAATGAAATAATTTCAGATTTGAAAAAACAGTTTCAGAAGCGATTTGCTGACCTTGATGCCAAAGCAAATGAAATCAGGCTCTTTCATAATTCATTTGACTGCAATGCTGAAAATCTTCCAACTCAATTTCAAATGGAAATTATTGATCTCCAGGCAGATGACAGACTGAAAGATAAGTATAGAGAAGGAAATCTGATTGAGTTTTATAAATGCCTGCAGCCAGATCAGTTTCCAAATTTGATAAAGTTTGCTTGTAGTTTTGTGTCCATTTTTGGTTCAACATACTTGTGTGAACAAACTTTTTCCAAAATGAAGTATGTGAAATCTAACAATCGAGCAAATTTGTCTGATGATCACTTGAAATCAATTCTTACAATTGGCTCATCTAATCTGGAACCTGATTTTAATGAAATTTTGAAGTCAAAACGACAGTATCATTCGTTACACTAATTTTGTTGCATAAAACTAAAGGCAGGAATCTATTTAGTTTACCCTGATTTTTTCCAAAAAGATATGTTTTAATTTTTCCATGTTTATACTTTAATATTTGAGGAAATTAAATTACTGGCACTGATTTGTTTTTTGTTTTTTTTTTCATTTTTTATTCCTCCGGCCCGCATAAATATGGGAAATATATAATGTGGCTCTTACATTGAAAAGTTTGGAGACCCCTGTCCTTGTGCAACGCACACAAGAGGCAACAGCTTCTAGCTCTACGAGCGGCAATATAAAATAGAGAATAGGCGATTGTTTTCACTCATAGTGTAATAAACCCACGGACCCACCCCCTCGCTGAAGCCGTAAACGCCAAGACATTACTTCCGTTTAAAATTAAGCCGGAATAATCCTCAGGTATGTGGAGGATGTGGGAGGCCTTTGATCAACCGCCGACTTCCTGCCCCGTCGACGGGGCCACCAGCCCTCAGTGTGCCCTCAGCCAAATTCATGTGAAACATGTATGTGTGTGTATTAAATATTTTAATTTATTATTTCCAAGATTTAGCTGTTAGCTCTTGGACCCCACCTTTCTAAGCGTCGGTTGTCTAATGTACCGACTCTCGGCCTCTTTTCCTCCATCATATCTAAACAACATATATTTTTATCTAACACACACACACACACATCCCCAAGATGCAGCCTTTAGCAGCTTCCTGACTTTCAGGTTCCTATTTACTGCAAGGTGAATAGAGGCATTAATGTGTGTATGTTTGTGTGTGTGTGTGTGTACGTGTGTGTGTGTACGTGTGTGCGCGCGTGTGTGTGTTTGTGTGTATACTCACCTAGTTGTGGTTGCAGGGGTTGAGCTCTGGCTCTTTGGTCCCACCTCTCAACTGGCAATCAACTGATGTACAGATTCCTGAGCCCACTGGGCTCTATCATATCTGCATTTGAAACTGTGTATGGAGTCAGCCTCCACCACATCACTGCCTAATGCATTTCATCTATTACTACTCTGACACTGAAAAAAGTTCTTTCTAACATCCCAGTGGCTCATTTGGGTACTAAGTTTCCACCTGTGTCCCCTTGTTCGCCTACCACCCGTGTTAAACAGTTTATCTTTATGTACCCTATCAATTGCTCTGAGAATTTTGTAGGTAGTGATCATGTCTCCCCTTACTCTTCTGTCTTCCAGTGTCATGAGGTGCATTTCTCGCAGCCTGTCCTCGTAACTCATGCCTCTTAGTCCTGGGACTAGCCTATTGGCATACCATTAAACTTTTTCAAGCTTCGTCCTGTGCTTGACAAGGTGTGTGTGTGTGTGTGTGTACGTGTATAACACACACGTACTTATGTGGTACGTATGTACTACATAATTGTAAGGCGTTTGCTGAATTAGAAAAGTCGGCTAGCAGTCCACCCTTAACGACACAATTAACTCATTACATAAAAAAATACGTGGCTGTTCAACAGTGTGTGGGAATTGGGGAACTGGTGTGCATTTAGACGACTGGTGAGGACCAACAATGACGTAGAAGGATGGCACTAGCGTCTGAATCAAAGGGCAGTGAGGGACAACTTGGCTTTATATATTTTAATCCCCTTACTGTACCGTGAGGCGTCCCTGGTAACTTTGCAATACCAACTGGTTTCTGATCAAAAGCTAAAGTCCAGTCGCTGTTTTTGAAGAGAAACAGGAACATTTGTGGAAGCTTTGGGACCGTTACGAGGAAAAACAGATAAGCACCTCACAGTTCCTCAAGGAATGTTCGCGTTTTATCCCAGGAAGTGCCTGAACTAGAATTAGAAAACAGCAGTCTGTTTACTGGTTGTTATTTATCTTAAGTTAGTTGTAAATGATAATGTAAAAATAGCCACTGAGAACTGATGAGTTGCCCAAGACTTTTGCTCGTAAAGAGGGAATTGATTACAAACTTGGACTGCCTTTGAGCAGCCTGAGGGCAGCAATATCCCAGGAACATCAACTAAATTTCGGAGACTTGAGGCAAAGTGAAATTCACACCAGTTACTCCATCTATCATCATTCTATTATGCAGGAAGAACCGCACGTCTATGGGTCATCCAATAATGTTAGTAGACTTCTAGATGTTACCACTGCTAGACTTAGGCTCGGCTACAAGTACCTCTGGGAGTTTGTAACATCTGCTGATGTAGATTTGACTAAATGTAAACTCTGTCAGCAGAACTATTCGCATACTTTGCGTCATTATATAATGGAATGTGAAAAAATCGCGGAATTTAGAGATAACACCATCAATAGTGTCCAAGAAATGTGTAAGTACTTCATTCATAATGATGTGCTGCCCGAAATCTTAGCGAAGTATCCAAAATTTGCTTACTGTAGGTAATGCATGCACATGACTGTAAAGCTGCCGCCCAGTTGGGTGGGTGTGGAGCACATGACTGTAAAGCTGCCGCCAAGTTGGGTGGGTGTGCAGCAAGACAGTAACTGTGGGACTCACCATATATGTAAAGTGCCTTGTATAGTGACTGTTGTGAGCCTCTTGTTGATCACTTGTGACACAAAGATTATTGATGTGTGTATTTGTGTAGGTGATTAGATATGTATGTGTATGTATATATGTATACGTATATATATATATGTACATGTATGTATGAGAGTGTGTACATGTATATATAATATTAATAATTTTGTAACTAGCGTCAAAAATTGTTATTTGCTTAGCTAAACAAACTAGAGAGTTCAGTTCCTGAACTGATTATGTGCCTCTGTAATCCTTTACACCACCGCCCACGGGATGGGTATGGGGTGCATAATAAAGAAAGAAATTGAAATAATAAGGGTATGAAATGTATCAACATAAAACATTAATGTTAGTGGCCATCAGGTAAAATCAGGTTATTATTTGTAAAGAATTTAAATGAGTTAAACTAAATACGAACTTAATATGTTTTGCTAACGCAAAAATATATTCCCGAGGTATTGTAATTGCAAATAAATATTTAATACAATTATTTGTATCATTTTTTTTATTTTAGATTTCCGTATTGCTTGATAATATATAATAGCGTTTAGATAATGCTAGCGCTGGACATTCTTTAGGCTCGTTGTATGTTGTGATAGTCGCTGCCATTTTAAAACCGTGTCGAGAGGGACTGCTGCTGGCTTATCCACAAAATCCTGCTGTATCTTCAATAGTTAAGGTAACTGTTTTCTTTTATTTGCTCTTAGACATGTGTAGTATATATATAAGCTTGTGGTGGTAGGCTGGATGGTGGTTTTGTGTTGATGGCCCTAGCTGGAGGTGTGTTGATGGCCCTAGCTGGAGGTGTGTTGATGGTGGTGTTGTGTTGATGGCCCTAGCTGGAGGTGTGTTGATGGCCCTGGAGGCGTGTTGATGGCCCTAGCTGGAGGTGTGTTGATGGTGGTGTTGTGTTGATGGCCCTAGCTGGAGGTGTGTTGATGGTGGTGTTGTGTTGATGGCCCTAGCTGGAGGTGTGTTGATGGTGGTGTTGTGTTGATGGCCCTAGCTGGAGGTGTGTTGATGGCCCTAGCTGGATGTGTGTTGATGGTGGTGTTGTGTTGATGGCCCTACCTGGAGGTGTGTTGATGGCCCTAGCTGGAGGTGTGTTGATGGTGGTGTTGTGTTGATGGCCCTAGCTGGAGGTGTGTTGATGGCCCTAGCTGGAGGTGTGTTGATGGTGGTGTTGTGTTGATGGCCCTAGCTGGAGGTGTGTTGATGGCCCTGGAGGCGTGTTGATGGCCCTAGCTGGAGGTGTGTTGATGGTGGTGTTGTGTTGATGGCCCTAGCTGGAGGTGTGTTGATGGTGGTGTTGTGTTGATGGCCCTAGCTGGAGGTGTGTTGATGGTGGTGTTGTGTTGATGGCCCTAGCTGGAGGTGTGTTGATGGCCCTAGCTGGAGGTGTGTTGATGGTGGTGTTGTGTTGATGGCCCTACCTGGAGGTGTGTTGATGGCCCTAGCTGGAGGTGTGTTGATGGTGGTGTTGTGTTGATGGCCCTAGCTGGAGGTGTGTTGATGGCCCTAGCTGGAGGTGTGTTGATGGTGGTGTTGTGTTGATGGCCCTAGCTGGAGGTGTGTTGATGGCCCTGGAGGCGTGTTGATGGCCCTAGCTGGAGGTGTGTTGATGGTGGTGTTGTGTTGATGGCCCTAGCTGGAGGTGTGTTGATGGTGGTGTTGTGTTGATGGCCCTAGCTGGAGGTGTGTTGATGGTGGTGTTGTGTTGATGGCCCTGGCTGGAGGTGTGTTGATGGCCCTGGAGGCGTGTTGATGGCCCTAGCTGGAGGCGTGTTGATGGCCCTAGCTGGAGGTGTGTTGATGGCCCTAGCTGGAGGTGTGTTGATGGTGGTGTTGTGTTGATGGCCCTGGCTGGAGGTGTGTTGATGGCCCTGGAGGCGTGTTGATGGCCCTAGCTGGAGGTGTGTTGATGGCCCTGGAGGCATGTTGATGGCCCTAGCTGGAGGTGTGTTGATGGCCCTAGCTGGAGGTGTGTTGATGGCCCTAGCTGGAGGTGTGTTGATGGCCCTGGAGGCGTGTTGATGGCCCTAGCTGGAGGTGTGTTGATGGCCCTAGCTGGAGGTGTGTTGATGGCCCTGGAGGTGTGTTGGTGGCCCTAGCTGGAGGTGTGTTGATGGCCCTAGCTGGAGGTGTGTTGATGGCCCTATCTGGAGGTGTGTTGATGGCCCTGGAGGCGTGTTGATGGCCCTAGCTGGAGGTGTGTTGATGGCCCTAGCTGGAGGTGTGTTGATGGCCCTAGCTGGAGGTGTGTTGATGGCCCTGGAGGCGTGTTGATGGCCCTAGCTAGAGGTGTGTTGATGGCCCTAGCTGGAGGTGTGTTGATGGCCCTGGAGGCGTGTTGATGGCCCTAGCTGAAGTCATGTTGATGGCCCTGGAGGCGTGTTGATGGCCCTGGAGGTGTGTTGGTGGCCCTAGCTGGAGGTGTGTTGATGGCCCTGGAGGCGTGTTGATGGCCCTAGCTGGAGGTGTGTTGATGGCCCTGGAGGTGTGTTGGTGGCCCTAGCTGGAGGTGTGTTGATGGTGGTGTTGTGTTGATGGCCCTAGCTGGAGGTGTGATGGTGGCCCTAGCTGGAGGTGTGTTGATGGTGGTGTTGTGTTGATGGCCCTAGCTGGAGGTGTGTTGATGGCCCTGGAGGCGTGTTGATGGCCCTAGCTGGAGGTGTGTTGATGGTGGTGTTGTGTTGATGGCCCTAGCTGGAGGTGTGTTGATGGCCCTGGAGGCGTGTTGATGGCCCTAGCTGGAGGTGTGTTGATGGTGGTGTTGTGTTGATGGCCCTAGCTGGAGGTGTGTTGATGGTGGTGTTGTGTTGATGGCCCTAGCTGGAGGTGTGTTGATGGTGGTGTTGTGTTGATGGCCCTAGCTGGAGGTGTGTTGATGGTGGTGTTGTGTTGATGGCCCTAGCTGGAGGTGTGTTGATGGTGGTGTTGTGTTGATGGCCCTAGCTGGAGGTGTGTTGATGGCCCTAGCTGGAGGTGTGTTGATGGTGGTGTTGTGTTGATGGCCCTAGCTGGAGGTGTGTTGATGGCCCTAGCTGGAGGTGTGTTGATGGCCCTAGCTGGAGGTGTGTTGATGGCCCTAGCTGGAGGTGTGATGATGGTGGTGTTGTGTTGATGGCCCTAGCTGGAGGTGTGTTGATGGCCCAAGCTGGAGGTGTGTTGATGGTGGTGTTGTGTTGATGGCCCTAGCTGGAGGTGTGTTGATGGCCCTGGAGGCGTGTTGATGGCCCTAGCTGGAGGTGTGTTGATGGTGGTGTTGTGTTGATGGCCCTAGCTGGAGGTGTGTTGATGGTGGTGTTGTGTTGATGGCCCTAGCTGGAGGTGTGTTGATGGTGGTGTTGTGTTGATGGCCCTGGCTGGAGGTGTGTTGATGGCCCTGGAGGCGTGTTGATGGCCCTAACTGGAGGCGTGTTGATGGCCCTAGCTGGAGGTGTGTTGATGGCCCTAGCTGGAGGTGTGTTGATGGTGGTGTTGTGTTGATGGCCCTGGCTGGAGGTGTGTTGATGGCCCTGGAGGCGTGTTGATGGCCCTAGCTGGAGGTGTGTTGATGGCCCTGGAGGCATGTTGATGGCCCTAGCTGGAGGTGTGTTGATGGCCCTGGAGGCGTGTAGATGGCCCTAGCTGGAGGTGTGTTGATGGCCCTAGCTGGAGGTGTGTTGATGGCCCTGGAGGCGTGTTGATGGCCCTAGCTGGAGGTGTGATGATGGCCCTAGCTGGAGGTGTGTTGATGGCCCTGGAGGTGTGTTGGTGGCCCTAGCTGGAGGTGTGTTGATGGCCCTAGCTGGAGGTGTGTTGATGGCCCTATCTGGAGGTGTGTTGATGGCCCTGGAGGCGGGTTGATGGCCCTAGCTGGAGGTGTGTTGATGGCCCTAGCTGGAGGTGTGTTGATGGCCCTAGCTGGAGGTGTGTTGATGGCCCTGGAGGCGTGTTGATGGCCCTAGCTGGAGGTGTGTTGATGGCCCTAGCTGGAGGTGTGTTGATGGCCCTGGAGGCGTGTTGATGGCCCTAGCTGGAGTCGTGTTGATGGCCCTGGAGGCGTGTTGATGGCCCTGGAGGTGTGTTGGTGGCCCTAGCTGGAGGTGTGTTGATGGCCCTAGCTGGAGGTGTGTTGATGGCCCTGGAGGCGTGTTGATGGCCCTAGCTGGAGGTGTGTTGATGGCCCTGGAGGTGTGTTGGTGGCCCTAGCTGGAGGTGTGTTGATGGTGGTGTTGTGTTGATGGCCCTAGCTGGAGGTGTGTTGATGGCCCTAGCTGGAGGTGTGTTGATGGCCCTAGCTGGAGGTGTGTTGATGGCCCTAGCTGGAGGTGTGTTGATGGTGGTGTTGTGTTGATGGCCCTAGCTGGAGGTGTGTTGATGGCCCTGGAGGCGTGTTGATGGCCCTAGCTGGAGGTGTGTTGATGGTGGTGTTGTGTTGATGGCCCTAGCTGGAGGTGTATTGATGGTGGTGTTGTGTTGATGGCCCTAGCTGGAGGTGTGTTGATGGTGGTGTTGTGTTGATGGCCCTAGCTGGAGGTGTGTTGATGGTGGTGTTGTGTTGATGACCCTAGCTGGAGGTGTGTTGATGGCCCTGGAGGCGTGTTGATGGCCCTAGCTGGAGGTGTGATGATGGTGGTGTTGTGTAGATGGCCCTAGCTGGAGGTGTGTTGATGGTGGTGTTGTGTTGATGGCCCTGGCTGGAGGTGTGTTGATGGCCCTGGAGGCGTGTTGATGGCCCTAGCTGGAGGTGTGTTGATGGTGGTGTTGTGTTGATGGCCCTAGCTGGAGGTGTGTTGATGGTGGTGTTGTGTTGATGGCCCTGGCTGGAGGTGTGTTGATGGTGGTGTTGTGTTGATGGCCCTAGCTGGAGGTGTGTTGATGGTGATGTTGTGTTGATGGCCCTAGCTGGAGGTGTGTTGATGGTGGTGTTGTGTTGATGGCCCTGGCTGGAGGTGTGTTGTTGGCCCTGGAGGCGTGTTGATGGCCCTAGCTGGAGGCGTGTTGATGACCCTAGCTGGAGGTGTGTTGATGGCCCTAGCTGGAGGTGTGTTGATGGTGGTGTTGTGTTGATGGCCCTGGCTGGAGGTGTGTTGATGGCCCTGGAGGCGTGTTGATGGCCCTAGCTGGAGGTGTGTTGATGGCCCAGGAGGCGTGTTGATGGCCCTAGCTGGAGGTGTGTTGATGGCCCTAGCTGGAGGTGTGTTGATGGCCCTAGCTGGAGGTGTGTTGATGGTGGTGTTGTGTTGATAGCCCTAGCTGGAGGTGTGTTGATGGCCCTGGAGGCGTGTTGATGGCCCTAGCTGGAGTCGTGTTGATGGCCCTGGAGGCGTGTTGATGGCCCTGGAGGTGTGTTGGTGGCCCTAGCTGGAGGTGTGTTGATGGCCCTAGCTGGAGGTGTGTTGATGGCCCTGGAGGCGTGTTGATGGCCCTAGCTGGAGGTGTGTTGATGGCCCTGGAGGTGTGTTGGTGGCCCTAGCTGGAGGTGTGTTGATGGCCCTAGCTGGAGGTGTGTTGATGGCCCTATCTGGAGGTGTGTTGATGGCCCTGGAGGCGTGTTGATGGCCCTAGCTGGAGGTGTGTTGATGGCCCTAGCTGGAGGTGTGTTGATGGCCCTAGCTGGAGGTGTGTTGATGGCCCTGGAGGCGTGTTGATGGCCCTAGCTGGAGGTGTGTTGATGGCCCTAGCTGGAGGTGTGTTGATGGCCCTGGAGGCGTGTTGATGGCCCTAGCTGGAGTCGTGTTGATGGCCCTGGAGGCGTGTTGATGGCCCTGGAGGTGTGTTGGTGGCCCTAGCTGGAGGTGTGTTGATGGCCCTAGCTGGAGGTGTGTTGATGGCCCTGGAGGCGTGTTGATGGCCCTAGCTGGAGGTGTGTTGATGGCCCTGGAGGTGTGTTGGTGGCCCTAGCTGGAGGTGTGTTGATGGTGGTGTTGTGTTGATGGCCCTAGCTGGAGGTGTGTTGATGGCCCTAGCTGGAGGTGTGTTGATGGCCCTAGCTGGAGGTGTGTTGATGGCCCTAGCTGGAGGTGTGTTGATGGTGGTGTTGTGTTGATGGCCCTAGCTGGAGGTGTGTTGATGGCCCTGGAGGCGTGTTGATGGCCCTAGCTGGAGGTGTGTTGATGGCCCTGGAGGCGTGTTGATGGCCCTAGCTGGAGGTGTGTTGATGGTGGTGTTGTGTTGATGGCCCTAGCTGGAGGTGTGTTGATGGTGGTGTTGTGTTGATGGCCCTAGCTGGAGGTGTGTTGATGGTGGTGTTGTGTTGATGACCCTAGCTGGAGGTGTGTTGATGGCCCTGGAGGCGTGTTGATGGCCCTAGCTGGAGGTGTGATGATGGTGGTGTTGTGTTGATGGCCCTAGCTGGAGGTGTGTTGATGGTGGTGTTGTGTTGATGGCCCTGGCTGGAGGTGTGTTGATGGCCCTGGAGGCGTGTTGATGGCCCTAGCTGGAGGTGTGTTGATAGTGGTGTTGTGTTGATGGCCCTAGCTGGAGGTGTGTTGATGGTGGTGTTGTGTTGATGGCCCTGGCTGGAGGTGTGTTGATGGTGGTGTTGTGTTGATGGCCCTAGCTGGAGGTGTGTTGATGGCCCTGGAGGCGTGTTGATGGCCCTAGCTGGAGGTGTGTTGATGGTGGTGTTGTGTTGATGGCCCTGGCTGGAGGTGTGTTGTTGGCCCTGGAGGCGTGTTGATGGCCCTAGCTGGAGGCGTGTTGATGACCCTAGCTGGAGGTGTGTTGATGGCCCTAGCTGGAGGTGTGTTGATGGTGGTGTTGTGTTGATGGCCCTGGCTGGAGGTGTGTTGATGGCCCTGGAGGCGTGTTGATGGCCCTAGCTGGAGGTGTGTTGATGGCCCAGGAGGCGTGTTGATGGCCCTAGCTGGAGGTGTGTTGATGGCCCTAGCTGGAGGTGTATTGATGGCCCTAGCTGGAGGTGTGTTGATGGTGGTGTTGTGTTGATAGCCCTAGCTGGAGGTGTGTTGATGGCCCTGGAGACGTGTTGATGGCCCTAGCTGGAGTCGTGTTGATGGCCCTGGAGGCGTGTTGATGGCCCTGGAGGTGTGTTGGTGGCCCTAGCTGGAGGTGTGTTGATGGCCCTAGCTGGAGGTGTGTTGATGGCCCTGGAGGCGTGTTGATGGCCCTAGCTGGAGGTGTGTTGATGGCCCTGGAGGTGTGTTGGTGGCCCTAGCTGGAGGTGTGTTGATGGTGGTGTTGTGTTGATGGCCCTAGCTGGAAGTGTGTTGATGGCCCTAGCTGGAGGTGTGTTGATGGCCCTAGCTGGAGGTGTGTTGATGGCCCTAGCTGGAGGTGTGTTGATGGTGGTGTTGTGTTGATGGCCCTAGCTGGAGGTGTGTTGATGGCCCTGGAGGCGTGTTGATGGCCCTAGCTGGAGGTGTGTTGATGGTGGTGTTGTGTTGATGGCCCTAGCTGGTTGTGTGTTGATGGTGGTGTTGTGTTGATGGCCCTAGCTGGAGGTGTGTTGATGGTGGTGTTGTGTTGATGGCCCTAGCTGGAGGTGTGTTGATGGTGGTGTTGTGTTGATGACCCTAGCTGGAGGTGTGTTGATGGCCCTGGAGGCGTGTTGATGGCCCTAGCTGGAGGTGTGATGATGGTGGTGTTGTGTTGATGGCCCTAGCTGGAGGTGTGTTGATGGTGGTGTTGTGTTGATGGCCCTGGCTGGAGGTGTGTTGATGGCCCTGGAGGCGTGTTGATGGCCCTAGCTGGAGGTGTGTTGATGGTGGTGTTGTGTTGATGGCCCTAGCTGGAGGTGTGTTGATGGTGGTGTTGTGTTGATGGCCCTGGCTGGAGGTGTGTTGATGGTGGTGTTGTGTTGATGGCCCTAGCTGGAGGTGTGTTGATGGTGATGTTGTGTTGATGGCCCTAGCTGGAGGTGTGTTGATGGTGGTGTTGTGTTGATGGCCCTGGCTGGAGGTGTGTTGTTGGCCCTGGAGGCGTGTTGATGGCCCTAGCTGGAGGCGTGTTGATGACCCTAGCTGGAGGTGTGTTGATGGCCCTAGCTGGAGGTGTGTTGATGGTGGTGTTGTGTTGATGGCCCTGGCTGGAGGTGTGTTGATGGCCCTGGAGGCGTGTTGATGGCCCTAGCTGGAGGTGTGTTGATGGCCCAGGAGGCGTGTTGATGGCCCTAGCTGGAGGTGTGTTGATGGTGGTGTTGTGTTGATGGCCCTAGCTGGAGGTGTGTTGATGGTGGTGTTGTGTTGATGACCCTAGCTGGAGGTGTGTTGATGGCCCTGGAGGCGTGTTGATGGCCCTAGCTGGAGGTGTGATGATGGTGGTGTTGTGTAGATGGCCCTAGCTGGAGGTGTGTTGATGGTGGTGTTGTGTTGATGGCCCTGGCTGGAGGTGTGTTGATGGCCCTGGAGGCGTGTTGATGGCCCTAGCTGGAGGTGTGTTGATGGTGGTGTTGTGTTGATGGCCCTAGCTGGAGGTGTGTTGATGGTGGTGTTGTGTTGATGGCCCTGGCTGGAGGTGTGTTGATGGTGGTGTTGTGTTGATGGCCCTAGCTGGAGGTGTGTTGATGGTGATGTTGTGTTGATGGCCCTAGCTGGAGGTGTGTTGATGGTGGTGTTGTGTTGATGGCCCTGGCTGGAGGTGTGTTGTTGGCCCTGGAGGCGTGTTGATGGCCCTAGCTGGAGGCGTGTTGATGACCCTAGCTGGAGGTGTGTTGATGGCCCTAGCTGGAGGTGTGTTGATGGTGGTGTTGTGTTGATGGCCCTGGCTGGAGGTGTGTTGATGGCCCTGGAGGCGTGTTGATGGCCCTAGCTGGAGGTGTGTTGATGGCCCAGGAGGCGTGTTGATGGCCCTAGCTGGAGGTGTGTTGATGGCCCTAGCTGGAGGTGTGTTGATGGCCCTAGCTGGAGGTGTGTTGATGGTGGTGTTGTGTTGATAGCCCTAGCTGGAGGTGTGTTGATGGCCCTGGAGGCGTGTTGATGGCCCTAGCTGGAGTCGTGTTGATGGCCCTGGAGGCGTGTTGATGGACCTGGAGGTGTGTTGGTGGCCCTAGCTGGAGGTGTGTTGATGGCCCTGGAGGCGTGTTGATGGCCCTAGCTGGAGGTGTGTTGATGGCCCTAGCTGGAGGTGTGTTGATGGCCCTGGAGGTGTGTTGGTGGCCCTAGCTGGAGGTGTGTTGATGGCCCTAGCTGGAGGTGTGTTGATGGTGGTGTTGTGTTGATAGCCCTAGCTGGAGGTGTGTTGATGGCCCTGGAGGCGTGTTGATGGCCCTAGCTGGAGTCGTGTTGATGGCCCTGGAGGCGTGTTGATGGCCCTGGAGGTGTGTTGGTGGCCCTAGCTGGAGGTGTGTTGATGGCCCTAGCTGGAGGTGTGTTGATGGCCCTGGAGGCGTGTTGATGGCCCTAGCTGGAGGTGTGTTGATGGCCCTGGAGGTGTGTTGGTGGCCCTAGCTGGAGGTGTGTTGATGGTGGTGTTGTGTTGATGGCCCTAGCTGGAGGTGTGTTGATGGCCCTAGCTGGAGGTGTGTTGATGGCCCTAGCTGGAGGTGTGTTGATGGCCCTAGCTGGAGGTGTGTTGATGGTGGTGTTGTGTTGATGGCCCTAGCTGGAGGTGTGTTGATGGCCCTGGAGGCGTGTTGATGGCCCTAGCTGGAGGTGTGTTGATGGTGGTGTTGTGTTGATGGCCCTAGCTGCTTGTGTGTTGATGCTGGTGTTGTGTTGATGGCCCTAGCTGGAGGTGTGTTGATGGTGGTGTTGTGTTGATGGCCCTAGCTGGAGGTGTGTTGATGGTGGTGTTGTGTTGATGACCCTAGCTGGAGGTGTGTTGATGGCCCTGGAGGCGTGTTGATGGCCCTAGCTGGAGGTGTGATGATGGTGGTGTTGTGTTGATGGCCCTAGCTGGAGGTGTGTTGATGGTGGTGTTGTGTTGATGGCCCTGGCTGGAGGTGTGTTGATGGCCCTGGAGGCGTGTTGATGGCCCTAGCTGGAGGTGTGTTGATGGTGGTGTTGTGTTGATGGCCCTAGCTGGAGGTGTGTTGATGGTGGTGTTGTGTTGATGGCCCTGGCTGGAGGTGTGTTGATGGTGGTGTTGTGTTGATGGCCCTAGCTGGAGGTGTGTTGATGGTGATGTTGTGTTGATGGCCCTAGCTGGAGGTGTGTTGATGGTGGTGTTGTGTTGATGGCCCTGGCTGGAGGTGTGTTGTTGGCCCTGGAGGCGTGTTGATGGCCCTAGCTGGAGGCGTGTTGATGACCCTAGCTGGAGGTGTGTTGATGGCCCTAGCTGGAGGTGTGTTGATGGTGGTGTTGTGTTGATGGCCCTGGCTGGAGGTGTGTTGATGGCCCTGGAGGCGTGTTGATGGCCCTAGCTGGAGGTGTGTTGATGGCCCAGGAGGCGTGTTGATGGCCCTAGCTGGAGGTGTGTTGATGGTGGTGTTGTGTTGATGGCCCTAGCTGGAGGTGTGTTGATGGTGGTGTTGTGTTGATGACCCTAGCTGGAGGTGTGTTGATGGCCCTGGAGGCGTGTTGATGGCCCTAGCTGGAGGTGTGATGATGGTGGTGTTGTGTAGATGGCCCTAGCTGGAGGTGTGTTGATGGTGGTGTTGTGTTGATGGCCCTGGCTGGAGGTGTGTTGATGGCCCTGGAGGCGTGTTGATGGCCCTAGCTGGAGGTGTGTTGATGGTGGTGTTGTGTTGATGGCCCTAGCTGGAGGTGTGTTGATGGTGGTGTTGTGTTGATGGCCCTGGCTGGAGGTGTGTTGATGGTGGTGTTGTGTTGATGGCCCTAGCTGGAGGTGTGTTGATGGTGATGTTGTGTTGATGGCCCTAGCTGGAGGTGTGTTGATGGTGGTGTTGTGTTGATGGCCCTGGCTGGAGGTGTGTTGTTGGCCCTGGAGGCGTGTTGATGGCCCTAGCTGGAGGCGTGTTGATGACCCTAGCTGGAGGTGTGTTGATGGCCCTAGCTGGAGGTGTGTTGATGGTGGTGTTGTGTTGATGGCCCTGGCTGGAGGTGTGTTGATGGCCCTGGAGGCGTGTTGATGGCCCTAGCTGGAGGTGTGTTGATGGCCCAGGAGGCGTGTTGATGGCCCTAGCTGGAGGTGTGTTGATGGCCCTAGCTGGAGGTGTGTTGATGGCCCTAGCTGGAGGTGTGTTGATGGCCCTAGCTGGAGGTGTGTTGATGGTGGTGTTGTGTTGATAGCCCTAGCTGGAGGTGTGTTGATGGCCCTGGAGGCGTGTTGATGGCCCTAGCTGGAGTCGTGTTGATGGCCCTGGAGGCGTGTTGATGGCCCTGGAGGTGTGTTGGTGGCCCTAGCTGGAGGTGTGTTGATGGCCCTGGAGGCGTGTTGATGGCCCTAGCTGGAGGTGTGTTGATGGCCCTAGCTGGAGGTGTGTTGATGGCCCTGGAGGTGTGTTGGTGGCCCTAGCTGGAGGTGTGTTGATGGCCCTAGCTGGAGGTGTGTTGATGGCCCTATCTGGAGGTGTGTTGATGGCCCTGGAGGCGTGTTGATGGCCCTAGCTGGAGGTGTGTTGATGGCCCTAGCTGGAGGTGTGTTGATGGCCCTAGCTGGAGGTGTGTTGATGGCCCTGGAGGCGTGTTGATGGCCCTAGCTGGAGGTGTGTTGATGGCCCTAGCTGGAGGTGTGTTGATGGCCCTGGAGGCGTGTTGATGGCCCTAGCTGGAGTCGTGTTGATGGCCCTGGAGGCGTGTTGATGGCCCTGGAGGTGTGTTGGTGGCCCTAGCTGGAGGTGTGTTGATGGCCCTAGCTGGAGGTGTGTTGATGGCCCTGGAGGCGTGTTGATGGCCCTAGCTGGAGGTGTGTTGATGGCCCTGGAGGTGTGTTGGTGGCCCTAGCTGGAGGTGTGTTGATGGTGGTGTTGTGTTGATGGCCCTAGCTGGAGGTGTGTTGATGGCCCTAGCTGGAGGTGTGTTGATGGCCCTAGCTGGAGGTGTGTTGATGGCCCTAGCTGGAGGTGTGTTGATGGTGGTGTTGTGTTGATGGCCCTAGCTGGAGGTGTGTTGATGGCCCTGGAGGCGTGTTGATGGCCCTAGCTGGAGGTGTGTTGATGGCCCTGGAGGCGTGTTGATGGCCCTAGCTGGAGGTGTGTTGATGGCCCTAGCTGGAGGTGTGTTGATGGTGGTGTTGTGTTGATGGCCCTAGCTGGAGGTGTGTTGATGGTGGTGTTGTGTTGATGACCCTAGCTGGAGGTGTGTTGATGGCCCTGGAGGCGTGTTGATGGCCCTAGCTGGAGGTGTGATGATGGTGGTGTTGTGTTGATGGCCCTAGCTGGAGGTGTGTTGATGGTGGTGTTGTGTTGATGGCCCTGGCTGGAGGTGTGTTGATGGCCCTGGAGGCGTGTTGATGGCCCTAGCTGGAGGTGTGTTGATGGTGGTGTTGTGTTGATGGCCCTAGCTGGAGGTGTGTTGATGGTGGTGTTGTGTTGATGGCCCTGGCTGGAGGTGTGTTGATGGTGGTGTTGTGTTGATGGCCCTAGCTGGAGGTGTGTTGATGGTGGTGTTGTGTTGATGGCCCTGGCTGGAGGTGTGTTGTTGGCCCTGGAGGCGTGTTGATGGCCCTAGCTGGAGGCGTGTTGATGACCCTAGCTGGAGGTGTGTTGATGGCCCTAGCTGGAGGTGTGTTGATGGTGGTGTTGTGTTGATGGCCCTGGCTGGAGGTGTGTTGATGGCCCTGGAGGCGTGTTGATGGCCCTAGCTGGAGGTGTGTTGATGGCCCAGGAGGCGTGTTGATGGCCCTAGCTGGAGGTGTGTTGATGGCCCTAGCTGGAGGTGTATTGATGGCCCTAGCTGGAGGTGTGTTGATGGTGGTGTTGTGTTGATAGCCCTAGCTGGAGGTGTGTTGATGGCCCTGGAGGCGTGTTGATGGCCCTAGCTGGAGTCGTGTTGATGGCCCTGGAGGCGTGTTGATGGCCCTGGAGGTGTGTTGGTGGCCCTAGCTGGAGGTGTGTTGATGGCCCTAGCTGGAGGTGTGTTGATGGCCCTGGAGGCGTGTTGATGGCCCTAGCTGGAGGTGTGTTGATGGCCCTGGAGGTGTGTTGGTGGCCCTAGCTGGAGGTGTGTTGATGGTGGTGTTGTGTTGATGGCCCTAGCTGGAGGTGTGTTGATGGCCCTAGCTGGAGGTGTGTTGATGGCCCTAGCTGGAGGTGTGTTGATGGCCCTAGCTGGAGGTGTGTTGATGGTGGTGTTGTGTTGATGGCCCTAGCTGGAGGTGTGTTGATGGCCCTGGAGGCGTGTTGATGGCCCTAGCTGGAGGTGTGTTGATGGTGGTGTTGTGTTGATGGCCCTAGCTGGTTGTGTGTTGATGGTGGTGTTGTGTTGATGGCCCTAGCTGGAGGTGTGTTGATGGTGGTGTTGTGTTGATGGCCCTAGCTGGAGGTGTGTTGATGGTGGTGTTGTGTTGATGACCCTAGCTGGAGGTGTGTTGATGGCCCTGGAGGCGTGTTGATGGCCCTAGCTGGAGGTGTGATGATGGTGGTGTTGTGTTGATGGCCCTAGCTGGAGGTGTGTTGATGGTGGTGTTGTGTTGATGGCCCTGGCTGGAGGTGTGTTGATGGCCCTGGAGGCGTGTTGATGGCCCTAGCTGGAGGTGTGTTGATGGTGGTGTTGTGTTGATGGCCCTAGCTGGAGGTGTGTTGATGGTGGTGTTGTGTTGATGGCCCTGGCTGGAGGTGTGTTGATGGTGGTGTTGTGTTGATGGCCCTAGCAGGAGGTGTGTTGATGGTGATGTTGTGTTGATGGCCCTAGCTGGAGGTGTGTTGATGGTGGTGTTGTGTTGATGGCCCTGGCTGGAGGTGTGTTGTTGGCCCTGGAGGCGTGTTGATGGCCCTAGCTGGAGGCGTGTTGATGACCCTAGCTGGAGGTGTGTTGATGGCCCTAGCTGGAGGTGTGTTGATGGTGGTGTTGTGTTGATGGCCCTGGCTGGAGGTGTGTTGATGGCCCTGGAGGCGTGTTGATGGCCCTAGCTGGAGGTGTGTTGATGGCCCAGGAGGCGTGTTGATGGCCCTAGCTGGAGGTGTGTTGATGGCCCTAGCTGGAGGTGTGTTGATGGCCCTAGCTGGAGGTGTGTTGATGGTGGTGTTGTGTTGATAGCCCTAGCTGGAGGTGTGTTGATGGCCCTGGAGGCGTGTTGATGGCCCTAGCTGGAGTCGTGTTGATGGCCCTGGAGGCGTGTTGATGGCCCTGGAGGTGTGTTGGTGGCCCTAGCTGGAGGTGTGTTGATGGCCCTAGCTGGAGGTGTGTTGATGGCCCTGGAGGCGTGTTGATGGCCCTAGCTGGAGGTGTGTTGATGGCCCTGGAGGTGTGTTGGTGGCCCTAGCTGGAGGTGTGTTGGTGGCCCTAGCTGGAGGTGTGTTGATGGTGGTGTTGTGTTGATGGCCCTAGCTGGAGGTGTGTTGATGGCCCTAGCTGGAGGTGTGTTGATGGCCCTAGCTGGAGGTGTGTTGATGGCCCTAGCTGGAGGTGTGTTGATGGCCCTAGCTGGAGGTGTGTTGATGGTGGTGTTGTGTTGATGGCCCTAGCTGGAGGTGTGTTGATGGCCCTGGAGGCGTGTTGATGGCCCTAGCTGGAGGTGTGTTGATGGTGGTGTTGCGTTGATGGCCCTAGCTGGAGGTGTGTTGATGGTGGTGTTGTGTTGATGGCCCTAGCTGGAGGTGTGTTGATGGCCCTAGCTGGAGGTGTGTTGATGGTGGTGTTGTGTTGATGGCCCTAGCTGGAGGTGTGTTGATGGCCCTAGCTGGAGGTGTGATGATGGTGGTGTTGTGTTGATGGCCCTAGCTGGAGGTGTGTTGATGGTGGTGTTGTGTTGATGGCCCTGGCTGGAGGTGTGTTGATGGCCCTGGAGGCGTGTTGATGGCCCTAGCTGGAGGTGTGTTGATGGTGGTGTTGTGTTGATGGCCCTAGCTGGAGGTGTGTTGATGGTGGTGTTGTGTTGATGGCCCTGGCTGGAGGTGTGTTGATGGTGGTGTTGTGTTGATGGCCCTAGCTGGAGGTGTGTTGATGGTGATGTTGTGTTGATGGCCCTAGCTGGAGGTGTGTTGATGGTGGTGTTGTGTTGATGGCCCTGGCTGGAGGTGTGTTGTTGGCCCTGGAGGCGTGTTGATGGCCCTAGCTGGAGGCGTGTTGATGACCCTAGCTGGAGGTGTGTTGATGGCCCTAGCTGGAGGTGTGTTGATGGTGGTGTTGTGTTGATGGCCCTGGCTGGAGGTGTGTTGATGGCCCTGGAGGCGTGTTGATGGCCCTAGCTGGAGGTGTGTTGATGGCCCAGGAGGCGTGTTGATGGCCCTAGCTGGAGGTGTGTTGATGGCCCTAGCTGGAGGTGTGTTGATGGCCCTAGCTGGAGGTGTGTTGATGGCCCTAGCTGGAGGTGTGTTGATGGTGGTGTTGTGTTGATAGCCCTAGCTGGAGGTGTGTTGATGGCCCTGGAGGCGTGTTGATGGCCCTAGCTGGAGTCGTGTTGATGGCCCTGGAGGCGTGTTGATGGCCCTGGAGGTGTGTTGGTGGCCCTAGCTGGAGGTGTGTTGATGGCCCTAGCTGGAGGTGTGTTGATGGCCCTGGAGGCGTGTTGATGGCCCTAGCTGGAGGTGTGTTGATGGCCCTGGAGGTGTGTTGGTGGCTCTAGCTAGAGGTGTGTTGATGGTGGTGTTGTGTTGATGGCCCTAGCTGGAGGTGTGTTGATGGCCCTAGCTGGAGGTGTGTTGATGGTGGTGTTGTGTTGATGGCCCTAGCTGGAGGTGTGTTGATGGCCCTGGAGGCGTGTTGATGGCCCTAGCTGGAGGTGTGTTGATGGCCCTGGAGGCGTGTTGATGGCCCTAGCTGGAGGTGTGTTGATGGTGGTGTTGCGTTGATGGCCCTAGCTGGAGGTGTGTTGATGGTGGTGTTGTGTTGATGGCCCTAGCTGGAGGTGTGTTGATGGCCCTAGCTGGAGGTGTGTTGATGGTGGTGTTGTGTTGATGGCCCTAGCTGGAGGTGTGTTGATGGCCCTAGCTGGAGGTGTGTTGATGGTGGTGTTGTGTTGATGGCCCTAGCTGGAGGTGTGTTGATGGCCCTAGCTGGAGGTGTGTTGATGGTGGTGTTGTGTTGATGGCCCTAGCTGGAGGTGTGTTGATGGCCCTGGAGGCGTGTTGATGGCCCTAGCTGGAGGTGTGTTGATAGTGGTGTTGTGTTGATGGCCCTAGCTGGAGGTGTGTTGATGGTGGTGTTGTGTTGATGGCCCTAGCTGGAGGTGTGTTGATGGTGGTGTTGTGTTGATGGCCCTGGCTGGAGGTGTGTTGATGGCCCTGGAGGCGTGTTTATGGCCCTAGCTGGAGGTGTGTTGATGGCCCTGGAGGCATGTTGATGGCCCTAGCTGGAGGTGTGTTGATGGCCCTAGCTGGAGGTGTGTTGATGGCCCTAGCTGGAGGTGTGTTGATGGCCCTGGAGGCGTGTTGATGGCCCTAGCTGGAGGTGTGTTGATGGCCCTAGCTGGAGGTGTGTTGATGGCCCTGGAGGCGTGTTGATGGCCCTAGCTGGAGGTGTGTTGATGGTCCTAGCTGGAGGTGTGTTGATGGCCCTGGAGGTATGTTGGTGGCCCTAGCTGGAGGTGTGTTGATGGCCCTAGCTGGAGGTGTGTTGATGGCCCTATCTGGAGGTGTGTTGATGGCCCTGGAGGCGTGTTGATGGCCCTAGCTGGAGGTGTGTTGATGGCCCTAGCTGGAGGTGTGTTGATGGCCCTAGCTGGAGGTGTGTTGATGGCCCTGGAGGCGTGTTAATGGCCCTGGAGGTGTGTTGGTGGCCCTAGCTGGAGGTGTGTTGATGGCCCTAGCTGGAGGTGTGTTGATGGCCCTGGAGGCGTGTTGATGGCCCTAGCTGGAGGTGTGTTGATGGCCCTGGAGGTGTGTTGGTGGCCCTAGCTGGAGGTGTGTTGATGGTGGTGTTGTGTTGATGGCCCTAGCTGGAGGTGTGTTGATGGCCCTAGCTGGAGGTGTGTTGATGGCCCTAGCTGGAGGTGTGTTGATGGCCCTAGCTGGAGGTGTGTTGATGGTGGTGTTGTGTTGATGGCCCTAGCTGGAGGTGTGTTGATGGCCCTGGAGGCGTGTTGATGGCCCTAGCTGGAGGTGTGTTGATGGTGGTGTTGTGTTGATGGCCCTAGCTGGAGGTGTGTTGATGGTGGTGTTGTGTTGATGGCCCTAGCTGGAGGTGTGTTGATGGTGGTGTTGTGTTGATGGCCCTAGCTGGAGGTATGTTGATGGTAGTGTTGTGTTGATGACCCTAGCTGGAGGTGTGTTGATGGCCCTGGAGGCGTGTTGATGGCCCTAGATGGAGGTGTGATGATGGTGGTGTTGTGTTGATGGCCCTAGCTGGAGGTGTGTTGATGGTGGTGTTGTGTTGATGGCCCTGGCTGGAGGTGTGTTGATGGCCCTGGAGGCGTGTTGATGGCCCTAGCTGGAGGTGTGTTGATGGTGGTGTTGTGTTGATGGCCCTAGCTGGAGGTATGTTGATGGTGGTGTTGTGTTGATGGCCCTGGCTGGAGGTGTGTTGATGGCCCTGGAGGCGTGTTGATGGCCCTAGCTGGAGGTGTGTTGATGGCCCTAGCTGGAGGTGTGTTGATGGCCCTGGAGGCGTGTTGATGGCCCTAGCTGGAGTCGTGTTGATGGCCCTGGAGGCGTGTTGATGGCCCTGGAGGTGTGTTGGTGGCCCTAGCTGGAGGTGTGTTGATGGCCCTAGCTGGAGGTGTGTTGATGGCCCTGGAGGCGTGTTGATGGCCCTAGCTGGAGGTGTGTTGATGGCCCTGGAGGTGTATTGGTGGCCCTAGCTGGAGGTGTGTTGATGGTGGTGTTGTGTTGATGGCCCTAGCTGGAGGTGTGTTGATGGCCCTAGCTGGAGGTGTGTTGATGGCCCTAGCTGGAGGTGTGTTGATGGTGGTGTTGTGTTGATGGCCCTAGCTGGAGGTGTGTTGATGGCCCTGGAGGCGTGTTGATGGCCCTAGCTGGAGGTGTGTTGATGGTGGTGTTGTGTTGATGGCCCTAGCTGGAGGTGTGTTGATGGTGGTGTTGTGTTGATGGCCCTAGCTGGAGGTGTGTTGATGGTGGTGTTGTGTTGATGGCCCTAGCTGGAGGTATGTTGATGGTGGTGTTGTGTTGATGACCCTAGCTGGAGGTGTGTTGATGGCCCTGGAGGCGTGTTGATGGCCCTAGATGGAGGTGTGATGATGGTGGTGTTGTGTTGATGGCCCTAGCTGGAGGTGTGTTGATGGTGGTGTTGTGTTGATGGCCCTGGCTGGAGGTGTGTTGATGGCCCTGGAGATGTGTTGGTGGCCCTAGCTGGAGGTGTGTTGATGGCCCTAGCTGGAGGTGTGTTGATGGCCCTGGAGGCGTGTTGATGGCCCTAGCTGGAGGTGTGTTGATGGCCCTGGAGGTGTGTTGATGGCCCTAGCTGGAGGTGTGTTGATGGCCCTAGCTGGAGGTGTGTTGATGGCCCTAGCTGGAGGTGTGTTGATGGCCCTAGCTGGAGGTGTGTTGATGGCCCTAGCTGGAGGTGTGTTGATGGTGGTGTTGTGTTGATGGCCCTAGCTGGAGGTGTGTTGATGGCCCTGGAGGCGTGTTGATGGCCCTAGCTGGAGGTGTGTTGATGGTGGTGTTGTGTTGATGGCCCTAGCTGGAGGTGTGTTGATGGTGGTGTTGTGTTGATGGCCCTAGCTGGAGGTGTGTTGATGGTGGTGTTGTGTTGATGGCCCTAGCTGGAGGTGTGTTGATGGACCTAGCTGGAGGTGTGTTGATGGTGGTGTTGTGTTGATGGCCCTAGCTGGAGGTGTGTTGATGGCCCTAGCTGGAGGTGTGTTGATGGTGGTGTTGTGTTGATGGCCCTAGCTGGGGGTGTGTTGATGGCCCTAGCTGGAGGTGTGTTGATGGTGGTGTTGTGTTGATGGCCCTAGCTGGAGGTGTGTTGATGGCCCTGGAGGCGTGTTGATGGCCCTAGCTGGAGGTGTGTTGATAGTGGTGTTGTGTTGATGGCCCTAGCTGGAGGTGTGTTGATGGTGGTGTTGTGTTGATGGCCCTAGCTGGAGGTGTGTTGATGGTGGTGTTGTGTTGATGGCCCTGGCTGGAGGTGTGTTGATGGCCCTGGAGGCGTGTTGATGGCCCTAGCTGGAGGCGTATTGATGGCCCTAGCTGGAGGTGTGTTGATGGCCCTAGCTGGAGGTGTGTTGATGGTGGTGTTGTGTTGATGGCCCTGGCTGGAGGTGTGTTGATGGCCCTGGAGGCGTGTTGATGGCCCTAGCTGGAGGTGTGTTGATGGCCCTGGAGGCATGTTGATGGCCCTAGCTGGAGGTGTGTTGATGGCCCTAGCTGGAGGTGTGTTGATGGCCCTAGCTGGAGGTGTGTTGATGGCCTTGGAGGCGTGTTGATGGCCCTAGCTGGAGGTGTGTTGATGGCCCTAGCTGGAGGTGTGTTGATGGCCCTGGAGGCGTGTTGATGGCCTTAGCTGGAGGTGTGTTGATGGCCCTAGCTGGAGGTGTGTTGATGGCCCTGGAGGTGTGTTGGTGGCCCTAGCTGGAAGTGTGTTGATGGCCCTAGCTGGAGGTGTGTTGATGGCCCTATCTGGAGGTGTGTTGATGGCCCTGGAGGCGTGTTGATGGCCCTAGCTGGAGGTGTGTTGATGGCCCTAGCTGGAGGTGTGTTGATGGCCCTAGCTGGAGGTGTGTTGATGGCCCTAGCTGGAGGTGTGTTGATGGCCCTGGAGGCGTGTTGATGGCCCTAGCTGGCGGTGTGTTGATGGCCCTAGCTGGAGGTGTGTTGATGGCCCTGGAGGCGTGTTGATGGCCCTAGCTGGAGTCGTGTTGATGGCCCTGGAGGCGTGTTGATGGCCCTGGAGGTGTGTTGGTGGCCCTAGCTGGAGGTGTGTTGATGGCCCTAGCTGGAGGTGTGTTGATGGCCCTGGAGGCGTGTTGATGGCCCTAGCTGGAGGTGTGTTGATGGCCCTGGAGGTGTGTTGGTGGCCCTAGCTGGAGGTGTGTTGATGGTGGTGTTGTGTTGATGGCCCTAGCTGGAGGTGTGTTGGTGGCCCTAGCTGGAGGTGTGTTGATGGTGGTGTTGTGTTGATGGCCCTAGCTGGAGGTGTCTTGATGGCCCTAGCTGGAGGTGTGTTGATGGCCCTAGCTGGAGGTGTGTTGATGGTGGTGTTGTGTTGATGGCCCTAGCTGGAGGTGTGTTGATGGCCCTGGAGGCGTGTTGATGGCCCTAGCTGGAGGTGTGTTGATGGTGGTGTTGTGTTGATGGCCCTAGCTGGAGGTGTGTTGATGGTGGTGTTGTGTTGATGGCCCTAGCTGGAGGTGTGCTGATGGTGGTGTTGTGTTGATGGCCCTAGCTGGAGGTATGTTGATGGTAGTGTTGTGTTGATGACCCTAGCTGGAGGTGTGTTGATGGCCCTGGAGGCGTGTTGATGGCCCTAGATGGAGGTGTGATGATGGTGGTGTTGTGTTGATGGCTCTAGCTGGAGGTGTGTTGATGGTGGTGTTGTGTTGATGGCCATGGCTGGAGGTGTGTTGATGGCCCTGGAGGCGTGTTGATGGCCCTAGCTGGAGGTGTGTTGATGGTGTTGTTGTGTTGATGGCCCTAGCTGGAGGTGTGTTGATGGTGGTGTTGTGTTGATGGCCCTGGCTGGAGGTGTGTTGATGGCCCTGGAGGCGTGTTGATGGCCCTAGCTGGAGGTGTGTTGATGGTGGTGTTGTGTTGATGGCCCTAGCTGGACGTGTGTTGATGGTGGTGTTGTGTTGATGGCCCTGGCTGGAGGTGTGTTGATGGCCCTGGAGGCGTGTTGATGGCCCTAGCTGGAAGTGTGTTGATGGCCCTAGCTGGAGGTGTGTTGATGGCCCTGGAGGCGTGTTGATGGCCCTAGCTGGAGTCGTGTTGATGGCCCTGGAGGCGTGTTGATGGCCCTGAAGGTGTGTTGATGGCCCTAGCTGGAGGTGTGTTGATGGCCCTAGCTGGAGGTGTGTTGATGGCCCTAGCTGGAGGTGTGTTGATGGCCCTAGCTGGAGGTGTGTTGATGGTGGTGTTGTGTTGATGGCCCTAGCTGGAGGTGTGTTGATGGCCCTGGAGGCGTGTTGATGGCCCTAGCTGGAGGTGTGTTGATGGTGGTGTTGTGTTGATGGCCCTAGCTGGAGGTGTGTTGATGGTGGTGTTGTGTTGATGGCCCTAGCTGGAGGTGTGTTGATGGTGGTGTTGTGTTGATGGCCCTAGCTGGAGGTGTGTTGATGGTGGTGTTGTGTTGATGGCCCTAGCTGGAGGTGTGTTGATGGTGGTGTTGTGTTGATGGCCCTAGCTGGAGGTGTGTTGATGGTGGTGTTGTGTTGATGGCCCTAGCTGGAGGTGTGTTGATGGCCCTAGCTGGAGGTGTGTTGATGGTGGTGTTGTGTTGATGGCCCTAGCTGGGGGTGTGTTGATGGCCCTAGCTGGAGGTGTGTTGATGGTGGTGTTGTGTTGATGGCCCTAGCTGGAGGTGTGTTGATGGCCCTGGAGGCGTGTTGATGGCCCTAGCTGGAGGTGTGTTGATAGTGGTGTTGTGTTGATGGCCCTAGCTGGAGGTGTGTTGATGGTGGTGTTGTGTTGATGGCCCTAGCTGGAGGTGTGTTGATGGTGGTGTTGTGTTGATGGCCCTGGCTGGAGGTGTGTTGATGGCCCTGGAGGCGTGTTGATGGCCCTAGCTGGAGGCGTGTTGATGGCCCTAGCTGGAGGTGTGTTGATGGCCCTAGCTGGAGGTGTGTTGATGGTGGTGTTGTGTTGATGGCCCTGGCTGGAGGTGTGTTGATGGCCCTGGAGGCGTGTTGATGGCCCTAGCTGGAGGTGTGTTGATGGCCCTGGAGGCATGTTGATGGCCCTAGCTAGAGGAGTGTTGATGGCCCTAGCTGGAGGTGTGTTGATGGCCCTAGCTGGAGGTGTGTTGATGGCCCTGGAGGCGTGTTGATGGCCCTAGCAGGAGGTGTGTTGATGGCCCTAGCTGGAGGTGTGTTGATGGCCCTGGAGGCGTGTTGATGGCCCTAGCTGGAGGTGTGTTGATGGCCCTAGCTGGAGGTGTGTTGATGGCCCTGGAGGTGTGTTGGTGGCTCTAGCTGGAGGTGTGTTGATGGCCCTAGCTGGAGGTGTGTTGATGGCCCTATCTGGAGGTGTGTTGATGGCCCTGGAGGCGTGTTGATGGCCCTAGCTGGAGGTGTGTTGATGGCCCTAGCTGGAGGTGTGTTGATGGCCCTGGAGGCGTGTTGATGGCCCTAGCTGGAGGTGTGTTGATGGCCCTAGCTGGAGGTGTGTTGATGGCCCTGGAGGCGTGTTGATGGCCCTAGCTGGAGTCGTGTTGATGGCCCTGGAGGCGTGTTGATGGCCCTGGAGGTGTGTTGGTGGCCCTAGCTGGAGGTGTGTTGATGGCCCTAGCTGGAGGTGTGTTGATGGCCCTGGAGGCGTGTTGATGGCCCTAGCTGGAGGTGTGTTGATGGCCCTGGAGGTGTGTTGGTGGCCCTAGCTGGAGGTGTGTTGATGGTGGTGTTGTGTTGATGGCCCTAGCTGGAGGTGTGTTGATGGCCCTAGCTGGAGGTGTGTTGATGGCCCTAGCTGGAGGTGTGTTGATGGTGGTGTTGTGTTGATGGCCCTAGCTGGAGGTGTGTTGATGGCCCTGGAGGCGTGTTGATGGCCCTAGCTGGAGGTGTGTTGATGGTGGTGATGTGTTGATGGCCCTAGCTGGAGGTGTGTTGATGGTGGTGTTGTGTTGATGGCCCTAGCTGGAGGTGTGTTGATGGTGGTGTTGTGTTGATGGCCCTAGCTGGAGGTATGTTGATGGTAGTGTTGTGTTGATGACCCTAGCTGGAGGTGTGTTGATGGCCCTGGAGGCGTGTTGATGGCCCTAGATGGAGGTGTGATGATGGTGGTGTTGTGTTGATGGCCCTAGCTGGAGGTGTGTTGATGGTGGTGTTGTGTTGATGGCCCTGGCTGGACGTGTGTTGATGGCCCTGGAGGCGTGTTGATGGCCCTAGCTGGAGGTGTGTTGATGGTGGTGTTGTGTTGATGGCCCTAGCTGGAGGTGTGTTGATGGTGGTGTTGTGTTGATGGCCCTGGCTGGAGGTGTGTTGATGGCCCTGGAGGCGTGTTGATGGCCCTAGCTGGAGGTGTGTTGATGGTGGTGTTGTGTTGATGGCCCTAGCTGGAGGTGTGTTGATGGTGGTGTTGTGTTGATGGCCCTGGAGGCGTGTTGATGGCCCTAGCTGGAGGTGTGTTGATGGCCCTAGCTGGAGGTGTGTTGATGGCCCTGGAGGCGTGTTGATGGCCCTAGCTGGAGTCGTGTTGATGGCCCTGGAGGCGTGTTGATGGCCCTGGAGGTGTGTTGGTGGCCCTAGCTGGAGGTGTGTTGATGGCCCTAGCTGGAGGTGTGTTGATGGCCCTGGAGGCGTGTTAATGGCCCTAGCTGGAGGTGTGTTGATGGCCCTGGAGGTGTGTTGGTGGCCCTAGCTGGAGGTGTGTTGATGGTGGTGTTGTGTTGATGGCCCTAGCTGGAGGTGTGTTGATGGCCCTAGCTGGAGGTGTGTTGATGGCCCTAGCTGGAGGTGTGTTGATGGCCCTAGCTGGAGGTGTGTTGATGGTGGTGTTGTGTTGATGGCCCTAGCTGGAGGTGTGTTGATGGCCCTGGAGGCGTGTTGATGGCCCTAGCTGGAGGTGTGTTGATGGTGGTGTTGTGTTGATGGCCCTAGCTGGAGGTGTGTTGATGGTGGTGTTGTGTTGATGGCCCTAGCTGGAGGTGTGTTGATGGTGGTGTTGTGTTGATGGCCCTAGCTGGAGGTATGTTGATGGTGGTGTTGTGTTGATGACCCTAGCTGGAGGTGTGTTGATGGCCCTGGAGGCGTGTTGATGGCCCTAGATGGAGGTGTGATGATGGTGGTGTTGTGTTGATGGCCCTAGCTGGAGGTGTGTTGATGGTGGTGTTGTGTTGATGGCCCTGGCTGGAGGTGTGTTGATGGCCCTGGAGGCGTGTTGATGGCCCTAGCTGGAGGTGTGTTGATGGTGGTGTTGTGTTGATGGCCCTAGCTGGAGGTGTGTTGATGGTGGTGTTGTGTTGATGGCCCTGGCTGGAGGTGTGTTGATGGCCCTGGAGGCGTGTTGATGGCCCTAGCTGGAGGTGTGTTGATGGTGGTGTTGTGTTGATGGCCCTAGCTGGAGGTGTGTTGATGGTGGTGTTGTGTTGATGGCCCTGGCTGGAGGTGTGTTGATGGCCCTGGAGGCGTGTTGATGGCCCTAGCTGGAGGTGTGTTGATGGTGGTGTTGTGTTGATGGCCCTAGCTGGAGGTGTGTTGATGTTGGTGTTGTGTTGATGGCCCTGGCTGGAGGTGTGTTGATGGTGGTGTTGTGTTGATGGCCCTAGCTGGAGGTGTGTTGTTGGTGATGTTGTGTTGATGGCCCTAGCTGGAGGTGTGTTGATGGTGGTGTTGTGTTGATGGCCCTGGCTGGAGGTGTGTTGATGGCCCTGGAGGCGTGTTGATGGCCCTAGCTGGAGGCGTGTTGATGACCCTAGCTGGAGGTGTGTTGATGGCCCTAGCTGGAGGTGTGTTGATGGTGGTGTTGTGTTGATGGCCCTGGCTGGAGGTGTGTTGATGGCCCTGGAGGCGTGTTGATGGCCCAAGCTGGAGGTGTGTTGATGGCCCTGGAGGCGTGTTGATGGCCCTAGCTGGAGGTGTGTTGATGGCCCTAGCTGGAGGTGTGTTGATGGCCCTGGAGGCGTGTTGATGGCCCTAGCTGGAGGTGTGTTGATGGCCCTAGCTGGAGGTGTGTTGATGGCCCTAGCTGGAGGTGTGTTGATGGTGGTGTTGTGTTGATGGCCCTAGCTGGAGGTGTGTTGATGGCCCTGGAGGCGTGTTGATGGCCCTAGCTGGAGTCGTGTTGATGGCCCTGGAGGCGTGTTGATGGCCCTGGAGGTGTGTTGGTGGCCCTAGCTGGAGGTGTGTTGATGGCCCTAGCTGGAGGTGTGTTGATGGCCCTGGAGGCGTGTTGATGGCCCTAGCTGGAGGTGTGTTGATGGCCCTGGAGGTGTGTTGGTGGCCCTAGCTGGAGGTGTGTTGATAGTGGTGTTGTGTTGATGGCCCTAGCTGGAGGTGTGTTGATGGCCCTAGCTGGAGGTGTGTTGATGGCTCTAGCTGGAGGTGTGTTGATGGCCCTAGCTGGAGGTGTGTTGATGGTGGTGTTGTGTTGATGGCCCTAGCTGGAGGTGTGTTGATGGCCCTGGAGGCGTGTTGATGGCCCTAGCTGGAGGTGTGTTGATGGTGGTGTTGTGTTGATAACCCTAGCTGGAGGTGTGTAGATGGTGGTGTTGTGTTGATGGCCCTAGCTGGAGGTGTGTTGATGGTGGTGTTGTGTTGATGGCCCTAGCTGGAGGTGTGTTGATGGCCCTAGCTGGAGGTGTGTTGATGGTGGTGTTGTGTTGATGGCCCTAGCTGGAGGTGTGTTGATGGCCCTAGCTGGAGGTGTGTTGATGGCCCTAGCTGGAGGTGTGTTGATGGCCCTAGCTGGAGGTGTGTTGATGGTGGTGTTGTGTTGATGGCCCTAGCTGGAGGTGTGTTGATGGCCCTAGCTGGAGGTGTGTTGATGGTGGTGTTGTGTTCATGGCCCTAGCTGGAGGTGTGTTGATGGCCCTGGAGGCGTGTTGATGGCCCTAGCTGGAGGTGTGTTGATGGTGGTGTTGTGTTGATGGCCCTAGCTGGAGGTGTGTTGATGGTGGTGTTGTGTTGATGGCCCTAGCTGGAGGTGTGTTGATTGTGGTGTTGTGTTGATGGCCCTGGCTGGAGGTGTGTTGATGGCCCTGGAGGCGTGTTGATGGCCCTAGCTGGAGGCGTGTTGATGGCCCTAGCTGGAGGTGTGTTGATGGCCCTAGCTGGAGGTGTGTTGATGGTGGTGTTGTGTTGATGGCCCTGGCTGGAGGTGTGTTGATGGCCCTGGAGGCGTGTTGATGGCCCTAGCTGGAGGTGTGTTGATGGCCCTGGAGGCATGTTGATGGCCCTAGCTGGAGGTGTGTTGATGGCCCTAGCTGGAGGTGTGTTGATGGCCCTAGCTGGAGGTGTGTTGATGGCCCTGGATGCGTGTTGATGGCCCTAGCTGGAGGTGTGTTGATGGCCCTAGCTGGAGGTGTGTTGATGGCCCTGGAGGCGTGTTGATGGCCCTAGCTGGAGGTGTGTTGATGGCCCTAGCTGGAGGTGTGTTGATGGCCCTGGAGGTGTGTTGGTGGCCTTAGCTGGAGGTGTGTTGATGGCCCTAGCTGGAGGTGTGTTGATGGCCCTATCTGGAGGTGTGTTGATGGCCCTGGAGGCGTGTTGATGGCCCTAGCTGGAGGTGTGTTGATGGCCCTAGCTGGAGGTGTGTTGATGGCCCTAGCTGGAGGAGTGTTGATGGCCCTGGAGGCGTGTTGATGGCCCTAGCTGGAGGTGTGTTGATGGCCCTAGCTGGAGGTGTGTTGATGGCCCTGGAGGCGTGTTGATGGCCCTAGCTGGAGTCGTGTTGATGGCCCTGGAGGCGTGTTGATGGCCCTGGAGGTGTGTTGGTGGCCCTAGCTGGAGGTGTGTTGATGGCCCTAGCTGGAGGTGTGTTGATGGCCCTGGAGGCGTGTTGATGGCCCTAGCTGGAGGTGTGTTGATGGCCCTGGAGGTGTGTTGGTGGCCCTAGCTAGAGGTGTGTTGATGGTGGTGTTGTGTTGATGGCCCTAGCTGGAGGTGTGTTGATGGCCCTAGCTGGAGGTGTGTTGATGGTGGTGTTGTGTTGATGGCCCTAGCTGGAGGTGTGTTGATGGCCCTGGAGGCGTGTTGATGGCCCTAGCTGGAGGTGTGTTGATGGTGGTGTTGTGTTGATGGCCCTAGCTGGAGGTGTGTTGATGGTGGTGTTGTGTTGATGGCCCTAGCTGGAGGTGTGTTGATGGTGGTGTTGTGTTGATGGCCCTAGCTGGAGGTATGTTGATGGTGGTGTTGTGTTGATGACCCTAGCTGGAGGTGTGTTGATGGCCCTGGAGGCGTGTTGATGGCCCTAGATGGAGGTGTGATGATGGTGGTGTTGTGTTGATGGCCCTAGCTGGAGGTGTGTTGATGGTGGTGTTGTGTTGATGGCCCTGGCTGGAGGTGTGTTGATGGCCCTGGAGGCGTGTTGATGGCCCTAGCTGGAGGTGTGTTGATGGTGGTGTTGTGTTGATGGCCCTAGCTGGAGGTGTGTTGATGGTGGTGTTGTGTTGATGGCCCTGGCTGGAGGTGTGTTGATGGTGGTGTTGTGTTGATGGCCCTAGCTGGAGGTGTGTTGATGGTGATGTTGTGTTGATGGCCCTAGCTGGAGGTGTGTTGATGGTGGTGTTGTGTTGATGGCCCTGGCTGGAGGTGTGTTGATGGCCCTGGAGGCGTGTTGATGGCCCTAGCTGGAGGCGTGTTGATGACCCTAGCTGGAGGTGTGTTGATGGCCCTAGCTGGAGGTGTGTTGATGGTGGTGTTGTGTTGATGGCCCTGGCTGGAGGTGTGTTGATGGCCCTGGAGGCGTGTTGATGGCCCTAGCTGGAGGTGTGTTGATGGCCCTGGAGGCGTGTTGATGGCCCTAGCTGGAGGTGTGTTGATGGCCCTAGCTGGAGGTGTGTTGATGGCCCTAGCTGGAGGTGTGTTGATGGTGGTGTTGTGTTGATGGCCCTAGCTGGAGGTGTGTTGATGGCCCTGGAGGCGTGTTGATGGCCCTAGCTGGAGTCGTGTTGATGGCCCTGGAGGCGTGTTGATGGCCCTGGAGGTGTGTTGGTGGCCCTAGCTGGAGGTGTGTTGATGGCCCTAGCTGGAGGTGTGTTGATGGCCCTGGAGGCGTGTTGATGGCCCTAGCTGGAGATGTGTTGATGGCCCTGGAGGTGTGTTGGTGGCCCTAGCTGGAGGTGTGTTGATGGTGGTGTTGTGTTGATGGCCCTAGCTGGAGGTGTGTTGATGGCCCTAGCTGGAGGTGTGTTGATGGTGGTGTTGTGTTGATGGCCCTAGCTGGAGGTGTGTTGATGGCCCTGGAGGCGTGTTGATGGCCCTAGCTGGAGGTGTGTTGATGGTGGTGTTGTGTTGATGGCCCTAGCTGGAGGTGTGTTGATGGTGGTGTTGTGTTGATGGCCCTAGCTGGAGGTGTGTTGATGGTGGTGTTGTGTTGATGGCCCTAGCTGGAGGTATGTTTAATGGTGGTGTTGTGTTGATGACCCTAGCTGGAGGTGTGTTGATGGCCCTGGAGGCGTGTTGATGGCCCTAGATGGAGGTGTGATGATGGTGGTGTTGTGTTGATGGCCCTAGCTGGAGGTGTGTTGATGGTGGTGTTGTGTTGATGGCCCTGGCTGGAGGTGTGTTGATGGCCCTGGAGGCGTGTTGATGGCCCTAGCTGGAGGTGTGTTGATGGTGGTGTTGTGTTGATGGCCCTAGCTGGAGGTGTGTTGATGGTAGTTTTGTGTTGATGGCCCTGGCTGGAGGTGTGTTGATGGTGGTGTTGTGTTGATGGCCCTAGCTGGAGGTGTGTTGATGGTGATGTTGTGTTGATGGCCCTAGCTGGAGGTGTGTTGATAGTGGTGTTGTGTTGATGGCCCTGGCTGGAGGTGTGTTGATGGCCCTGGAGGCGTGTTGATGGCCCTAGCTGGAGGCGTGTTGATGACCCTAGCTGGAGGTGTGTTGATGGCCCTAGCTGAAGGTGTGTTGATGGTGGTGTTGTGTTGATGGCCCTGGCTGGAGGTGTGTTGATGGCCCTGGAGGCGTGTTGATGGCCCTAGCTGGAGGTGTGTTGATGGCCCTGGAGGCGTGTTGATGGCCCTAGCTGGAGGTGTGTTGATGGCCCTAGCTGGAGGTGTGTTGATGGCCCTAGCTGGAGGTGTGTTGATGGCCCTGGAGGCGTGTTGATGGCCCTAGCTGGAGGTGTGTTGATGGCCCAAGCTGGAGGTGTGTTGTTGGCCCTGGCTGGAGGTGTGTTGATGGCCCTGGAGGCGTGTTGATGGCCCTAGCTGGAGGTGTGTTGATGGCCCTGGAGGCGTGTTGATGGCCCTAGCTGGAGGCGTGTTGATGGCCCTGGAGGTGTGTTGATGGCCCTGGAGGCGTGTTGATGGCCCTAGCTGGAGGTGTGTTGATGGCCCTGGAGGCGTGTTGATGGCCCTAGCTGGAGGCGTGTTGATGGCCCTGGAGGCGTGTTGATGGCCCTGGAGGTGTGTTGGTGGCCCTAGCTGGAGGTGTGTTGATGGCCCTGGAGGCGTGTTGATGGCCCTGGAGGTGTGTTGGTGGCCCTAGCTGGAGGTGTGTTGATGGCCCTGGAGGCGTGTTGATGGCCCTAGCTGGAGGTGTGTTGATGGCCCTAGCTGGAGGTGTGTTGATGGCCCTGGAGGCGTGTTGATGGCCCTAGCTGGAGGTGTGTTGATGGCCCTAGCTGGAGGTGTGTTGATGGCCCTGGAGGCGTGTTGATGGCCCTAGCTGGAGGTGTGTTGATGGCCCTAGCTGGAGGTGTGTTGATGGCCCTAGCTGGAGGTGTGTTGATGGCCCTGGAGGTGTGTTGGTGGCCCTAGCTGGAGGTGTGTTGATGGCCCTATATATATATAGGGCCCTATATATATGTTGTACATTCAGCACCAACATTATAATGAGTAAATATATCATATTTATTCATTACTAACTTATTGCCAGGAAGCTGAGTGGTTAGGTCTCGATAAATTTCCTGGTATAATATTATTGTTTGCTATTCTCCATCTTAGACTAGGCAAGTTGAAGTCACCTAGGAAGATAATATGAGGTATCGAGTTCTCCATTTTGTTTATCTGTTCTGTGAATTCCTCGGCCGTTGCATCTGGCGGTTTGTATATTAGAAT
Source organism: Procambarus clarkii (assembly GCF_040958095.1). NCBI lineage: Eukaryota > Metazoa > Arthropoda > Malacostraca > Decapoda > Cambaridae > Procambarus > Procambarus clarkii. The sequence goes on from NC_091186.1 coordinate 6,622,702, forward strand.
AATCACTAAATTTATTTTCTCTATTTTTAATCCCAATACCTCTACCACCTCATTTGTAACGTTAAGGAGCTCCGAGCATACAAGGTCTTCCATAGTATACAGACCCACTCCTCCATGTGACCTAATTTTCCTATCACAGTTGTGTACTTTTCGAGACTACATTTCAAATATTCCCTAACATACATGGCTTCTCCCCCCTCCTTGTGTATTATATCTTTGTGTAAAATAGTTTAAATCCATTTATGGGACATTCAGCAAATAGTTCTCTATTTTTTACATTCATCAATGTTTCGGTACGTGCAATAGTATGTATTGTTTCATTGCAGATAACAGCATTTAAATTGTTTTTGTTTCTTAGACTTAGACTCGTACTACCAAGTTGCTGTTGGCAATTGGATAATTTTTTTATGAAGTCATTTGTTATTTTTTCCCCTACTTTAGTAATTTATGCTTTTGATCTCAATTAGTTTTATATCCTAGCTTTTTAATTTTTTCCCCTTATATAGTGCCATCTTATCTGTCTGCTTTACATGGCTTAAGCAGAGTCATGTCTGCTTAAGCCTTTGTTATTTTACTAATTTACCTGTTTTAATTATTATTTGTTTTCAAAGTTTAGTTTACCCCATTTTATTTGCTTTTTGCAGTACAGTACTTTACTAATAATCTTGTAATGTAGCACTTGGCCTTTCTCTTTCAGAATGTATGCACACATTATAGAAAGAAGAAGAGAATACCACACAAGATGGCAGCGTATGTCACGGGCCAAAAAGCAACGCCTAAAAGAACAGGCTTCCCAGCGTGGCAAAAATGAAAATAGTGATGAGGTTGAGATTCAATTGTTGAATCAGGATCCTTTGGCCAATGTTACAACAAACAGCATAGACGATGACCATGCTGCTTTGTCATCTAATTCAGAACCTAATATTGGTCGTGGAGCCAATGAAGATGCATCATCTCTTGAAAGTCAGAGAGAGAGAGAGATTGGACTTGGGACATGATTGATGAGCATGACCCAATATCATCAGAGTCAGAGAGCAGTGGTGATGAGGATGATAAATCATTATCAGATGTATTGTTAGTATGGGTTAATAAATATGGCATAACACACAATGCCATTGATAATTTATTAAAAAAATTGAGAAAACAGGGACATGCTGACTTGCCAAAAACAGCTCGTTCGTTACTGAATACAGTTAAACATATACCTACTGAGACTAAATCAGGCATGATGTATATCTACTTGGGGTTAGAGGAGGAAATGTTGAAAACTTTAAGGCTGTATCCTAAATCAACAATAAGAGATTTGGCAGAAATATCTTTAATTTGCAACATTGATGGTTTGCCAATATTTAGAAGTAAAAATGAAAGTTTATGGCCTGTTCTTTGTGCTATCAATAATGTCAAACCTATAAGAGTTTTCCCAGTAGTCCTCACATACGGAAGCTCTAAACCTAGTGATTTAGATTTTTTAAATGAATTCATTCAGGATTTGAAAAAAATTATGCACTATGGATTTAAAAATGATGACAAAACATTGCCAGTAAAACTAAAAGGAGTCATATGTGATGCCCCAGCGAAAGCAATGGTGAAGGCAATCAAACTCCACTCTGGCTACTTTGGGTGTGATAGATGTACCCAAGAGGGTGTTTGGAATGGAAGAATGACTTATCAACAAGTGAAAAATTTACAACTCAGAACAGATGAAGATTTTCGTAATCAATCTAATTCTCAACATCACCATAGTAGATCACCATTCTGTGACTTAAATATAAATATGGTGAGTACTTTTCCCATAGACTATATGCATCAGATATGTCTTGGGGTTATGAAAAGGTTACTTCTTGCCTGGATACGCAATAAAAACGTAAAATTATGTGCTCGCCAAGTTGATGAAATTAGTCAGCGTCTAATTAAAATAACAAAATTTGTGCCTATGCACTTTGCACGTAAACCTCGAAGTCTTTCAGAGGTTGATAGATGGAAAGCGACTGAATACAGGCAACTCCTTCTCTACACCGGTAAGATTGTACTGAAGGGGATCTTACCCAAAGAATTGTATGACCATTTCCTGACTCTGAGTGTAGCCATTTCTATTCTTGTATCACCTAAATTGATTCAGTTAAATTACAGCCAATATGCACATGATCTTTTGCTGTACTTTGTGTTAAAGGCTCGTGAGCTGTATGGTAAGGATTTTTTAGTGTACAATGTACACTGCCTAACACACATATCCTCTGATGCCAAAGAGTTTGGTAGTTTGGACAGATGTTCAGCATTTCCATTTGAAAATTACCTGCAGCAGGTTAAGAATATGGTTCGATCAAATAAAAACCCTCTTGTTCAAATTGCAAAGAGGCTGAAAGAGATGCAGCATGCTCAAAGGATTTATACACCAAATACAGAACATAAAATATATACCAAGGCACCAAACAATGCCTATTTGCTGAATAATGAAACTTGCTGCCAAGTTTTGGACACTGTCAGTGACACCGATGAAAATGGAGACAGCATGTTCCTTTGCAGGGTATATTCAACCCGTTCTCGCAAATTTAATAAGTCAATATTGACTTATTAAATATGTGCATAGGTGACATACTTAACATAATAGATACCCTTAAAAAGATTCATAGAAAACACCGACCTTACCTAACCTTGTTAGTATCTTAAGATAAGCATCTTATTGCTTCGTAATTACAATTATTACCTAACCTATAATAGGTATAGGTTAAGTAATAATTGTAATTACGAAGCAATAAGATGCTTATCTTAAGATACTAACAAGGTTAGGTAAGGTCGGTGTTTTCTATGAAGCTTTTTAAGGGTATCTATTATGTTAAGTATGTCACCTATGCACGTAGTTAATAAGTCAATATTGACTTTACGAATTTGCGAGAACGGGTTGGTATATTCGAGAAGTATACCTCTCTTTGAGAAACCTTGTAACTCCAAATTAATTGGATCATTTAAGGTTCTTACTAGGAATTCATCCATGAAGGTGATTCCAGCAAGAAAACTAAACCGCACAGGTATGATGATCGAGACAGAAAGTGCAAATACTTTTCTGTCAATACTACATGACTTATGACAAGTACGTATTTAAATACTGTATCCATGCTTTAATAATAGTTTGAACTAATATTGTAAGTTAATGAGATTCACAATTTTGTTTTTTATTAAAGCTATTATCTTTTGACCAATATTTACCTGTTTAAAAATCCCATTAGCCTGTATTTCATGAAAATTATTAATATTTTGAGAGCACATTAAGAGATAAAACTGTATTAAGCCTTTTAGTCCATACATGGCAGCTACTGTTTATACCAACCGAAAATAATTTACAAATGTGGCTAATCTATGATTGACATAATCAAGTAAATCTATTACCAACTTTATGCTAATTTCTTTTTTGGGGGAGAACAACCCTTAATAAGATTTTTCAATTTTGTAGATGACATCTGAAAAGCGGTATGCAGTGGTAGGCTTCAATGATGATAGTGTGGGTATCATCTCCACAACCTGGATTGAAAAATCTGATGATGTAAGCATTACTTTGAAACTAAAAAAATTCATATATTGAGTTGGTTTAAAAATATTCCAAATTAGTGCTAAAATTAGCATGTAACAGTTTATTTTGACTTTTCAGGAAAAAATATTGTGCTGGTGGCCTCGGAGCAGGCATACAGTTAGTGCCCAAAAGCATGAAAAGCCGGACACGACAATCTGGCGAGTGCATGTCATATCATCAATCCTATCAACAACCGGTAGGTATTACATTTATGATTATTAAGATTTAAGATACAAGACACCTATTCATTCATTCACCATAACTTTAACACTGCAGACATAAAAACAGCATTATAATTATATTTTAATCACAAGATGGGTTTCCTCATAGCTACTTAAGACTTGTGTGCCCCAGTTATAAGTTCCAAATCATGTACGTCGTATTATTAAACATCTCTTTAGGAAGCTGATTTAAGTTATTTCTTAGTGTTCACTACAACTAGGTAACGATAAATATATATCTCGCTGATATATTACTAATTATATTCAATTATTACAAATGATTTTGACGTTGCAAAACGAAGATGCTTAGCTGCGGAAGACACTTCAAATGTCGAAACTGAAGACGATATGGGCTATCCTCGACAACGAAAAAGGAAACCATGCTTCAAATATGAAGAAGAGAATTCCGAGAATAACAAACGTAAGCATTGATAACCTACTACAGTAATTTAAAAAAAATTTGCAACTTGAAAAATGCCATTCAATACATTAAACAATTTAAATAATTTCAGGCAATCATCACTCGTCTCAATCCAAGAAGAAGTGTTCGCCATCTTCATATGAGAATACACCTTCAAAAGAAATAAGTCCTCCGCAAATACCATATTATTCTGGTATATTAAGTGAATGTAAGGATTAGTAGTAAATAACATTAAAAGTTCTAAATTGATATTTAACCATGCTTCCTATGTTTGGTTATTTATGCTTTTGGTTTAAAAAAAAACTAAAAACTGCTCTAAACTTAGTTCTTGCTGTTTTTTTTTTGTTTTGTTTAATTCCTTCTGGAAGTACTAGAAGCTTTGAGTAATTTTTATGCTTATCTGGAATTTCTGTATAGAAATATGTGTTTATTTCTAATTGTTTAATATTAAGTATATTATTCTTTTATGTGCATATGGGGTCTAGTGAACTTTTCCCACTTTGTCTAGCAGGTGCTTTTCACTTGTCACAGTTCAGGGAAATTTTGGTTTTCCTTTGATGTAGTCACTAGAAACAAGCAGGTTTGTTATTACTTTTCTTTTTGTTTGTCCCTTACGTGTTAATTTGTCCTTTATCTTACCTTTACCTTACGTGTTAATTTGTCCCTTACCTTAAGTTAATTTTTAAAATATGTATCTCATGTTGACCCCCACCTCTCTCATGTTAGTTCAAACTATATTAAAGTCTTAAAAATATTATTTGGTTGACAAGTGTTTGAAATAAGCATAACTCCTTTTCAGCTAATAGAACAGTCCTACAAAAGCCATCTCCAGTGAAGACTACACTTCACAATACACCTTCAACGCCATCAGTATTTCCTCATGAAGGTAATAAGTTAATTTTTAAAATATTTATCTCATGTTGACCCCCACCTCTCTCATGTTCAAACTATATTAAAGTCTTAAAAATATTATTTGGTTAACAAGTGTTTGAAATAAACATAACTACTTTTCAGCTAATAGAACAGTCCTACAAAAGCCGTCTCCAGTGAAGACTACACTTCACAATACACCTTCAACGCCATCAGTATTTCTTCATGAAGGTAATAAGTAATTATTTAAAATATATATCATGTTGACCCTCATTCTCTCTCTCATGTTGAAATTTGTTTTGTTAATTTTGTTCTGTCACCTCTTCTTATTCTGTGTGTATCTCTGTATGTCTCTCTATCTTTCTTTTCTTTCTTTTTCTTTATTTCTTTCTTTCTTTTCTTTTTTCTTCTCTTCTCATGTTAGCCCTCCTCTCTCTCATGATAACCCCCCCCCCTCTCTGATGTTGGCTCACCCTCTTTCTGATGTTGGGTAGTTTAAATGTGATGTAGACATATGTAGTATAACTTATAATATTAGTATGCAGTAGTAAAAGCTCATGAAATTTGTTGATTATACAGTACAGTACAGTAGTTAGATTTTAATAGCTAAATCTTGCAATCTTAAAGACAATGAGCTGGTCACGCCAAGTACATCAGTCGTTAGGCCCCCAAGGTCAAGGAATTTATTCGACCCAAAGTCACCAGACAAGAATGATGGGAGTTTGAAAGAAATGATGCAGAATATGAGTAAGTTTTGAAAGTTTAATTAATTTATTATGTAGCCTATAACCTATATGTACCCTATGGGTGATAGGCATAAGTTTCATGTTCAAGTAGACTGCAAACTGAGCAGGTTAGATTGCTGAATTTGCTTCCAATTATATAAGCAGTTTCATAATTACTAAGAAATTATCCCATTATCTATCACATCAGTCATAGCCTACTTTTTGGGTGCTTTCTCAGTGTCAGTTATTTTAACATATACTTTATAATGCTTTTATTTTAAATGTACATTCAAGATATGTAATGTAATAGCATGTACACTTTCTATATACTGTATAAATTTCCAGGTAACATGTTGCAGGCCATATACACTGAAGTGAATGAACTGAAAAGTGATGTGAAGATATTGAAAACAACTTTGACTACAAAAGAAACAGACAAGATCATAGAAGATCTAATACCAAGTCCTATTGCTGCAGAAGGTGATCTTAATGCTCTCTATAGGAAGTTAGCGGAATCGAGTTTCAGAACAAAATTTGTAAGTGGTATTTTAACAGTAATGTTTCCTTCAATTTTTCATCTTCTTAAATATTACAGATATTTGCTAATTTTCTAATTAAAATTTTTTGATAGTTCATGCAGAAAAGATAAAATTGCTAAATAATAAGAATAATGATATAATCTTGTTTATATGGGATAGGATAAAATCTAACACTTACGTATTTGTAAATTATGTAATATTAACACAGAGTCTTTCACACTCTCCTGAGTGCTTTCTCAAGGTCTTGAGTGTATGGTTCAACCCGTTCTCACACAAGACAGTACATATATGACTAGTGCTTAAAGTCAATATGTGGAATGTGATTTAGTACATATGTGATATATTCCCAGTTAACTTTTTTACCAAGGCTCAAACTCTTCCTCACGTACCAATTTACGTCTCACAGTACTCGTCCATCAACGTAGATACAGAGCACCACTTGGTTTCCGAACCCCTTGGGGACGAGACCCGTCGGTTAACATGTAAGTTCGTATACGAGAAATAGAGGGGAAAAAATAAACTAGAAATGTAAAAAGAAATTTTTCCGAAAAAATTTACGAAAAAACTCTAGGGGAAAAAATCGACAGGTTCATAGCGTAAATGCGACTGTGTTTTGTTTGTACTCACCAATAAGTGAAGTCCTGATCCGCTTTATAAAAGTCCTTAATTGTTCCTAACTGATTATTAAGACGTCTGGCAAACATCCTCTGGATGTTTCCTGCCAGCCTGCAGGCACATCCTGCCTAAAATATACGATGATGTACTGTACATTTAAGAAACAAATCTGGGTCACAGGTCTGTGGAGTGTGGTTAGGCTTACGGAGTCAGCCGGTCCCTCCCCCACCACCGATACACCTCCCCCTCTCCCCCCACCCCAAACCCATACACACACACACACACTCAAAGGTCACGTGGTTCATGGTTCACTTCAACACCCATATATCGCTTCCTGCCTGCCTGCCTCCTTCCCAGCCTGCAAGCCTGCCTGCCTGCCTGCCTCCTTCCCAGCCTGCAAGCCTGCCTGCCTCCTTCCCAGCCTGCAAGCTTGCCTGCCTGCCTGCCTCCTTCCCAGCCTGCAAGCCTGCCTGCCTGCCTGCCTCCTTCCCAGCCTGCAAGCCTGCCTGCCTCCTTCCCAGCCTGCAAGCCTGCCTGCCTGCCTGCCTCCTTCCCAGCCTGCAAGCCTGCCTGCCTGCCTGCCTCCTTCCCAGCCTGCCTGCCTCCTTCCCAGCCTGCCTGCCTGCCTGCCTCCTTCCCAGCCTGCAAGCCTGCCTGCCTGCCTGCCTCCTTCCCAGCCTGCAAGCCTGCCTGTCTGCCTGCCTCCTTCCCAGCCTGCAAGCCTGCCTGCCTGCCTGCCTCCTTCCCAGCCTGCAAGCCTGCCTGCCTGCCTGCCTCCTTCCCAGCCTGCCTGCCTGCCTGCCTCCTTCCCAGCCTGCAAGCCTGCCTGCCTGCCTGCCTCCTTCCCAGCCTGCCTGCCTGCCTGCCTCCTTCCCAGCCTGCCTGCCTGCCTGCCTCCTTCCCAGCCTGCAAGCCTGCCTGCCTGCCTCCTTCCCAGCCTGCAAGCCTGCCTGTCTGCCTGCCTCCTTCCCAGCCTGCAAGCCTGCCTGCCTGCCTGCCTCCTTCCCAGCCTGCAAGCCTGCCTGCCTCCTTCCCAGCTTGCAAGCCTGCCTGCCTCCTTCCCAGCCTGCCTGCCTGCCTGCCTCCTTCCCAGCCTGCCAGCCTGCTTCCTTTCCAGCCAGCCTGCCTCCCTCCCTGCCATCATGCTAACGGGTAGTGTGTGTTAGGCTTATCTTCGGGAATGAGCCGGTCTCGCCCCCACCACCAACAAACCACCCGCCCCCCTACATCCCATCTCTCAAGGTCACGCGGTTCAACCGCGTGACTACCACTCACTCCCTGCTGCGCCTGCCTGCCTGCCTGTGCCTGCCTGCCTGTGCCTGCCAGCCTGCGCCTGCCAGCCTGCCTTTCCCTCCCTAATTCTCACTACTTCCATCCCTTCCTGCCTACCTCCTAGCATCTCTCCCTACCTCCCCCTCCCTCTTAGCATCTCTCCCTACCTCCCCCTCCCTCTTAGCATCTCTCCCTACCTCCTAACATCTCTCCCTACCTCCCCCTCCCTCCTAGCATCTCTCTCTCACTGATTCTCCCCCCCCCCCTCATTCATACTGCCTCCCACCTAAACTCCATCGTCCATCCACCCACCAGTCAGCCATCACTGATGCAATGCGTGCATTTGGAGCCAACATGGTGCACAGATGTTTCTTGATTGTGCAGATATGTAAAACAAAAGCACAGAATGAACATTCCAGCCTTATGGCAATTCAAAATAATAGGAATAATAGGCCGTGAATCTGTGAAGTCACAGCGGGCAAACTGGACCATCTCCCACCCACCACAACAAACCGGCGTGACGCTTGGCGGACCCCTTCCTACCCGAACTTTGTTCGGGTAGCATGACTCCCCAACCCCAATCGGGAAACTGAAAGTTTCGGATAACTAAAGTTCGGAAACCAAGTGGTGCTCTGTAGCTGAATAGTCGTGATTGGTTCAATTATAACGAAAATTGTAGTTTTCAGGTCCCACATGGGTTGTGAAATTCACCTACTATTGTCCATGCTCTTATAATATTACAGATCAGCTACATCCTATTGAAGGCTCGTAGTTTTGTTTTAAGAAATATTAGTTGTTCTTAGTAAATTATAATAAGCACAATAAATTATTACATAGAATAAGTGCTTCACCAATCAATATTATATACCATAGTTTGTGCTTTAGAAATCTTTAAAGAATGTTTTGTAGGAACGCTAACAGAAAACGATGTTATGTTGGAATGTATATAGGGTAAACTACTGCAAACAGGATGGTATGGTGTGGATTATTGGAAACTATAGGATTAGTATAGGGTCCACTACCACCTGTTAGGTGGGTAAGGGGTCCAATAACACCCGCAGGATGAGTATGGGGGTCACATCCACCCACAGGAATGGTATGGGGATCACTTCCACCCACAGGAAGGGTATGGGATCCAATACCATCCACTGGATGTGTATTGCGTCCACTACCACCGACAGGATGGGTATGGGCTCACAACCACCCACAGGATAGGTATGGGGTCCAATACCACCCACAGGATGAGTATGGGGTCCACTATAACCCACAGGATGGGTATGGGGCTCCAACCACCCACAGAATAAGTATGGGGTACAATAACACCCACTGGATATGTATGGCATCCATTGCCCCCACAGGATGACTATAGGGTACAGTATCGCCCACAGGATTAGTATATAGGGTTCACTGCCGCCCACAGAGTCGGTATGGGGTCCACCGCCACCCACAGGGTCGGTATGGGGTCCACTACCGCCCACTGGGTCGCTATGAAGTCAACTACCGTCCACAGGGTCGGTAGGGGTCCACTACCGCCCACAGGGTCGGCAGGGGGTCCACTGCCACCCACTGGGTCGGTAGGGGGTCCACTGCCGCCCACAGGATCGATAGGGGGTCCACTGCCGCCCACAGGGTCGATATGGGGGGGGTCCACTACCGCCCACAGGATCGATAGGGGGTCCACTGCCGCCCACAGGGTCGGTAGGGGGTCCACTGCCGCCCACACGTTCGGTAGGGGTCCACTGCCGCCCACAGGGTCGGTAGGGGTCCACTGCCGCCCACAGGACCGATAGGGGGTCCACTGCCGCCCACAGGGTCGATAGGGGGTCCCTTACCGCCCACAGGGTCTCTATGAAGTCAACTACCGCCCATAGTGTTTGTATAGTGTCCACTATCGCCCATAGTGTTATTATGGGGTCCACTACCCCTCATAGGGTCGGTATGGGGGTCCATTACTACCCACAGGGTGTGTCTGGGGTCTATTTTGGCAATACTGCTTTTCCAATCTCATTTGTTGTTCAATGTAAAATATTTGTTGCTCGACTTGCAACAATTTATATATATATATATATATAGTATAGTGCCTTTGCAATAATGTACCAATGTGTGTATTTTCATAACTCGTTTTAAATTGTTGAAAAATAAATAACTACATTGTGAATGCAAGTCAATGTTTACATGCTAAATCAGAGTTGCCAGATTCCGCTTAAAATAGCAAATTGTGCTTATTTTCAAAGCTTGAGAATTTAGCTTTAAAGTAGTTAAAAAACTACGAATTTCGCAATTTGCTATGTACTTTAGTGTACTATTTTAAAATAAGGTTGGTTTTTAAGCTGCAAGTCATATGAATCTCAAAAAAAGTATATTATTAACAATCTTATCTCCATAGTTCACTAGTTTCTGTAAATCAGATCTGGTAACTGTAGGCCAAGTACTGGAAGACTCAAGACACAATGTGTGTTGAAGCTATTCTCTTTGAAGAAGTCATCTCGACAGGATCTTCCAGCTCCAGCTATAAAACTTCACCAAACATGGATCTACCTAGTACATCAAATGGTAAGAAATTACTAAACTGTAGTAAACTGAATCTGACACTGTCATATATATATATGTATGTGTGTATGTATGTATGTATGTATGTATATATATATATATATATATATATATGTTGTACCTAGTAGCCAGAACGTCGTACTCGGCTTACTATGCAAGGCCCGATTTGCATAATAAGCCAAGTTTTCCTGACAGTATATTTTCTCTAATTTGTTTTCTGATGAAATGATAAAGCTACCCATTTCATTATGTATGAGGTCAATTTTTTTTATTGGAGTTAAAATTAACGTAGATATATGGCCGAACCTAACCAACCCTACCTAACCTAACCTAACCTATATTTATAGGTTAGGTTAGGTTAGGTAGCCGAAAAAGTTAGGTTAGGTTAGCTTAGGTAGGTTAGGTAGTCGAAAAACAATTAATTCATAAAAACTTGGCTTATTAGGCAAATCGGGCCTTGCATAGTAGGCTGAGAAGTGCGTTCGGGCTACTAGGTACGACATATATATATATATATATATATATATATATATATATATATATATATATATATATATATATATATATATATATATATATATGAGGGGTACCACCTCTGGTGCAAGTGTAGGGACCCATAGCCTCGGAGAAGAAAATAAAGAGTACTCAGAGAAGACCTTGTGGATCCTCACTGAACACTTTCATATTTTCTTCTCCTACCACCCTTATTCTTTTGGTATGTGTGTATATTTATCTAACTTTATTTGAAAACGTCATTACACAAAAAAAGTTACAATATTGATTATATATATATATATATATATATATATATATATATATATATATATATATATATATATATATATATATATATATATATATATATATATATATATATATAATTTTTTTTTCTTCCAATAATATAGTATTCGCTTGAAATTAACAGCCTGGTCAATCAGGCTGTTGGATTCAACTCCTCTCAGTTTTGTTATACGAGTTACAGCATGGTTAATCACATCCAAAATTAAAGTTATTTCCAGATGCAGTCCTAAAATTTTTAACATTGCTCTCACTAGTGTTAATGTAGATTATTTCATAATTTAAATAATATATTTAATTACTGTAGTACATTTTAACAACAATTTAACTTATAATTTTTGCAGCATAGGTCATTTGAATATAAGTATTTTATTAGAAACTATTTCCTTCAGGTCTTCAGGGAAAATTCTTGAGGAGATGCACAAACTGCAAACAATGTGTGCATGTCCGAAGCAATGTTTGCAAGTTCTGCCAGTGTGACTTCCGAAACAGTAGAGAATTAATGAAGAAAGAAGAGGAAGCCCGTTTTCTACTTAAAGGCAAGAAGGCTTTAGAACGAAATACAGCAAGCCGGGTTCTACGAAGGATTGAAAATCAGGTATTGAAGTTTGTCTACATCTGTTGTATTCATTTGTATTCTTCTTATGCTGAACTTGCTTGATAAGGTATAGAATCAACATGAATAATGCTGTACAGTACTTACATACTATTTGTTTATTTATTTATATACAAGATAGCACACTGGGATTATGAGAGTACATAGAATTGATGTTTTTACATTCTTGTAAAGCCACTAGCATACATAGTGTTTTGGGCAGGTCCTTAATCTAACAGATAATTTTAAATAGGCAATTTAAAGCTTAAATGGAAAAAATTGGCTGGTACATTGTAAGAAAGTATCACAAAGATTACTATGTACATTAAAGTAAAATTTGAGGGTTATCAACATATAAATTGTAGCATAATTTGAGGAATATTTCAAGGTATAATATAGTAAGATATGCATTCAATATAACAATCATGATATAAGGTGATAGCAATGATTACAATGGAAAAGTTGTATGGTTTAGGCACATATATTCTGGCATTGGATTTCATAAGATACAGTGCGAGTTTAATACACTAGTTAGGAAACTATCAAGAAAAAATTTAGGTACTTTTTGGTTTTATTTTTTAAAATGGCAGAAGTTGGACAGTTTTTAAATTTGTTAGCAAGTTAGTTCCATAGACAAGGTCCCTTTATTTGCATAGAGTATTTACACAGAATAACTTTGACTCTGGGGATATCAAAGATATTTATTTCTGGTATTGTGATTCTATTATGGGTTCTATTGCACATGCCCAGCTATGCTTCAAACATTTATTTTGTTGCATTTTCCCAGATAGTGTTATTGTTTAAATATTATTTGCTTTTCAGCTAACATATCTGCGTGGCTGTGGGTATGAATCAATCGTTATCTATTACAAGAAAGGACCAGCACGGGTGACGCATGGTATCCTACCAAACAACGTAATACAAGAAGAGGACAAGAAGATCTTCACCACTAACTTCTTTTTGTGTAAGTAGTTCACATAATATATAAATATATCACCACCTATTATTTTCTCTCATATATATATATATATATACATATGTATATATATATATATACATATGTATATATATATATATATATATATATATATATATATATATATGTATATATATATATATATATATATATATATATATATATATATATATATATATATATATATATATAATTTCAATTCAATCATCTCTGTCGTTGATGTATATGGCAAAAAGTGTGTGGCCCAATACAGCACTATGTCTTAACGTAATGGGTCCAAGGGCCCATAAGGTCTCGACAGCATTAAGGGCCCTTTAGCAAACCAGTGTGCTGGTGCCCCTATGACACCCATGACGTCTTTGTATCATTTCAAGTTTGTACATGTACTTCTTAAGATATGGGCACCATACAACTGCTGCATATTCTAGCTTTTGTCTAAAAAAATCATGAACAATTTATTTATTATTTATCCATGAATGCCAGAACTAAACCCTGTGGTACTCCACTCGTGACATTTCTCCAGTCCAATACATTGCCTCTGATTACTGCCCTCATTTTTCTATCAGTTTGAAATTTTTTAATCCATGTTAGAAGCTTACCTGTCACCCCTCCAATATGTTCCAGTTTCCAGAACAAACTCTTATGTGGAATTCTATTGAATGCCTCTTTTAGGTCCAGATAGATGCAGTCAACCCAACCATATCTTTCCTGTAAAATTTCTGCGGCTCGATCATAGTAACTGATTAAATTTGTTACACAGGATCTTCCATTTCAAAATTTTGTATTTTTTATTTTTATTTTTTTTTTCCAGCACGCACAAGGAAGCTTGATGCAGATAAACTTACATTAGGATCAGAAGGTGATAGCGATAATGCCCTGGAAAAAAATCCTGACGAGCTACAAGTGCAGCAGGTGCATAAAGTCCAAAAAGTACCGCAGGTGCAAGAAATTGAACAATTACAAAAAGTTCCGCAGGTGGAACATTTACAAAAAGTTCCGCCGGTGCAACAAGGGCTACCATTAGCAATCCTTCAGAAACAGCAAGAAGTACAAGTAGTAAAATTTGAACCACAGGGAACTACACCAGGAAAACAGTGTAGTAACAACGGAATGGGAATTTTAAAATACCTGAGGAAACAGGTAAAAAAGGACAAACAATAGAAATGGTTCCTTACACATTATTTGGTAGTTTATAGGTATTTTACTTATAATACTTTATATTATGTCTACAGTTTATAATTTAGTTTACAGTTAATTTACTTTTCAACTTCCATATCTTACATGAAGGATTTTTACTGTTTTTCATTTTTAAAACCTTATTAGTATCATTTATAGTTTAGTGTCAATTCACTTATAATACAATATATGGAATAATTTACTAAATTCATTTAACTATAATAAATTTAAATAAACATTTTTACCCCAGGATGAGTTTCAGTCACCCTACCCAAAAAATTAATGTTTCTTTATTACTAATCTTGTGAGAGGTAGCTTATTGTGCAGCCCATACTCATTCTGTGAGTGTTAGTTTATTGTGCACCCCATAGTCATCATGTCACCCAAGCCTGCTGCAGCTGCACCTGAGGGGTGGTGTAGGGAACCATTAGTGTACTATTATGATTTGAGAGAGAGAATGCTCTGTGGACAGAGCATCAATATGGCTTAAGGCATTGAGCTTTGCCTCAAGATGAAGCTTGGGCTGATCTCTGATTTGCTTCTTGGGAGTCTTCATTTACGTGCACCCCATACTCAACCACTTTGTAGTAATTAATTGTGCAACCCATACTCATCCTGTTACCAGTAGTTTGTGCAACCCATACTTATCCTGTGATCCCTATCCCTCTACTTCAAGTCCCTCAAGGGGCGCACGAATTCAGTTTGGCATACTGCATCCTGCCTTCCCATCCCTAGCTACTGACCCATCACAATATTTTATTTTATTTTATTTATATATATACAAGTAGGTACATTGGGGTTGTGAGAATACATTGAATAGTACAGTATTTACAATCTTGTAAAGCCACTAGTATGCGCAGCGTTTCAGGCAGGTCCTTAATCTAACAGATAATTTTAAGTAGGTAATTTCTATCAGAATTGATAAATGATAATAAATACATTGTTTACATACATACATTACAAATACATACATATAAGCTCAAAAGCTTCATTGAAGGTTGTAACAGAACCCATGAGCACCACACCAGAAAAAAATACAGTTTTGATATTCCAAGAATACGACTTAATCAAACTAGAAATGCTCTACAAATCAAGGGACCCAGAATGTGGAATGATCTTCCCAACCATGTTAAAGACTGTACCTCTCTCAACCAGTTTAAGATAAAAACTAAACACTACCTAATAAATTCACTAACCTACCTTACCCCTCTATTGTCAACCCATGTCTGTTATTTTTTTTTTTTTTTTAATCAACACTGTTTGTCAACCTATTGTATTTGTGCTGCTTTTTCAGTCATGTTCCCTCTTTTTTTTATCTTTATTTGTATTTGTTCTCAACACATTTTATTCTTTATGCTCAATTAGTATTAAGTTCTAGATATTAATGTTTTTCCTGCCCGAAACGCGTTGCGTAATAGTGGCTTTAGGCATTGTATGTACTAGCTCTATCTATATATCGATCCATTAATGTAACATTACTTGTATGTATGTACCTTACCTGAATAAACATATTTATTTATTTATTTATTTATTTATACAAGTTTAACTCTGGGGATATCAAAGAGATATTTATTTCTGGTGTGGTGATAATGGGTCCTATTACATCTGTCCAGGAAGAGTTTCAGAGCAGGATTTGCATTTAAGAACAGGGTTTTGTAAATGTAGTTGACACAAGAGAATTTATGGAGTGAGATTATGTTTAGCATGTTTAGGGAGTTAAACAAGGGGGCTGTGTGTTGTCTGAAAGCAGAATTTGATATTATTCTGATAGCAGATTTTTGCTGGGTGATGATGGACTTGAGGTGGTTTGCAGTGGTTGAACCCCATGCACAGATACCATAGTTGAGATAGGGATAGATTAGTGTATAATATAGAGAGATGAGAGCAGGGTTAGGTACATAATATCTGATTTTGGAGAGTATACCAACTGTTTTAGAGACTTTCTTAGTTATGTATTGTATGTGGGTACTGAAGTTGAGTCTCTTGTCTAAGAATAGACCAAGAAACTTTCCATCATTGTTATTGCTAATGTTTACATTGTCATCTGAAGCTGAATTGCATTTGTAGATTTGCTTCCAAATAAGATGTAGTAGGTCTTTTCTATGTTAAGTGTTAGTTTGTTGGTTGACATCCATAAGTGGACTTTTTTTAGTTCATTATTAACAACATTACAGTATTTAGTGTATGTGGGTTGGGGTTGGAGTAGATGAGTGTAGTATCATCAGCAAACAATATAGGTTTCAGAATGTTAAGAACATATACATCCTGCCTTCCCATCCCTAGCTACTGACCCATCACAATATACATCCTGCCTTCCCATCCCTAGCTACTGACCCATCACAATATACATCCTGCCTTCCCATCCCTAGCTACTGACCCATCACAATATACATGTAGTAGAGTGTTTTCTGTAGGCAATTTTCTAATTATACAATCATATGTTGCCCTCAGCTCTCCTATTTCATACATACTTTTTTTCTTTTGCAAGGGAGTAATTACTACATCTACATTACAATCCTCCCATGGTGGTGTAAATTTTCTCTTGGGCACAGCAATACACTCTGAAATAACATCATACTTAATAACATTAGAACATAAGGTATTCATATATGCTCTTTTCTTCATCATACATTGTTCAGTACTTCCCACCTTTTGAACTGAGAGGACCAATTCATTAGCTCCCCCACCTCTCATTAATCTAATGGCAGAAGCTACATTTATCTCTGCAATTCTATCCCCAATACTCTGCAGATTCAACTCCATCCTGATTTTCTCAATCATAGCATTTCTTGGGCATCCTAAGATAATTCTCATGGCTTCATTTTGTACCTGTGGGAGGTTGGTGCTGGGGTTACTGTGGGAGGTGTACTGTGTGAGGTTGGTGTTGGGGTTACCTGTAGGAGGTGTACTGTGGGAGGTTGGTGCTGGGGTTACCTGTGGGAGGTGTACTGTGGGAGGTTGGTGTTGTGTACTGTGGGAGGTTGGTGCTGGGGTTACCTGTGGGATGTGTACTGTGGGAGGTTGGTGTTGTGTACTGTGGGAGGTTGGTGCTGGGGTTACCTGTGGGAGGTGTACTGTGGGAGGTTGGTGTTGTGTACTGTGGGAGGTTGGTGTTGGGGTTACCTGTGGGAGGTGTACTGTGGGAGGTTGGTGCTGGGGTTACCTGTGGGATGTGTACTGTGGGAGGTTGGTGTTGTGTACTGTGGGAGGTTGGTGTTGGGGTTACTGTGGGAGGTTGGTGCTGGGGTTACTGTGGGAGGTGTACTGTGTGAGGTTGGTGTTGGGGTTACCTGTGGGAGGTGTACTGTGGGAGGTTGGTGCTGGGGTTACCTGTGGGATGTGTACTGTGGGAGGTTGGTGTTGTGTACTGTGGGAGGTTGGTGCTGGGGTTACCTGTGGGAGGTGTACTGTGGGAGGTTGGTGTTGTGTACTGTGGGAGGTTGGTGTTGGGGTTACCTGTGGGAGGTGTACTGTGGGAGGTTGGTGCTGGGGTTACCTGTGGGATGTGTACTGTGGGAGGTTGGTGTTGTGTACTGTGGGAGGTTGGTGTTGGGGTTACTGTGGGAGGTTGGTGCTGGGGTTACTGTGGGAGGTGTACTGTGTGAGGTTGGTGTTGGGGTTACCTGTGGGAGGTGTACTGTGGGAGGTTGGTGCTGGGGTTACCTGTGGGATGTGTACTGTGGGAGGTTGGTGTTGTGTACTGTGGGAGGTTGGTGTTGGGGTTACTGTGGGAGGTTGGTGTTGGGGTTACCTGTGGGAGGTGTACTGTGGGAGGTTGGTGCTGGGGTTACCTGTGGGATGTGTACTGTGGGAGGTTGGTGTTGTGTACTGTGGGAGGTTGGTGCTGGGGTTACCTGTGGGAGGTGTACTGTGGGAGGTTGGTGTTGTGTACTGTGGGAGGTTGGTGTTGGGGTTACCTGTGGGAGGTGTACTGTGGGAGGTTGGTGCTGGGGTTACCTGTGGGATGTGTACTATGGGAGGTTGGTGTTGTGTACTGTGGGAGGTTGGTGTTGGGGTTACTGTGGGAGGTTGGTGCTGGGGTTACTGTGGGAGGTGTACTGTGTGAGGTTGGTGTTGGGGTTACCTGTGGGAGGTGTACTGTGGGAGGTTGGTGCTGGGGTTACCTGTGGGATGTGTACTGTGGGAGGTTGGTGTTGTGTACTGTGGGAGGTTGGTGTTGGGGTTACTGTGGGAGGTTGGTGTTGGGGTTACCTGTGGGAGGTGTACTGTGGGAGGTTGGTGCTGGGGTTACCTGTGGGATGTGTACTGTGGGAGGTTGGTGTTGTGTACTGTGGGAGGTTGGTGTTGGGGTTACTGTGGGAGGTTGGTGCTGGGGTTACTGTGGGAGGTGTACTGTGTGAGGTTGGTGTTGGGGTTACCTGTAGGAGGTGTGCTGTGGGAGGTTGGTGCTGGGGTTACCTGTGGGATGTGTACTGTGGGAGGTTGGTGTTGTGTACTGTGGGAGGTTGGTGCTGGGGTTACCTGTGGGAGGTGTACTGTGGGAGATTGGTGTTGTGTACTGTGGGAGGTTGGTGCTGGGGTTACTGTGGGAGGTGTACTGTGTGAGGTTGGTGTTGGGGTTACCTGTAGGAGGTGTACTGTGGGAGGTTGGTGCTGGGGTTACCTGTGGGAGGTGTACTGTGGGAGTTTGGTGTTGTGTACTGTGGGAGGTTGGTGCTGGGGTTACCTGTGGGAGGTGTACTGTGGGAGGTTGGTGTTGTGTACTGTGGGAGGTTGGTGCTGGGGTTACCTGTGGGATGTGTACTGTGGGAGGTTGGTGTTGTGTACTGTGGGAGGTTGGTGCTGGGGTTACCTGTGGGAGGTGTACTGTGGGAGGTTGGTGTTGTGTACTGTGGGAGGTTGGTGTTGGGGTTACCTGTGGGAGGTGTACTGTGGGAGGTTGGTGCTGGGGTTACCTGTGGGATGTGTACTGTGGGAGGTTGGTGTTGGGGTTACCTGTAGGAGGTGTACTGTGGGAGGTTGGTGCTGGGGTTACCTGTGGGAGGTGTACTGTGGGAGGTTGGTGTTGTGTACTGTGGGAGGTTGGTGCTGGGGTTACCTGTGGGAGGTGTACTGTGGGAGGTTGGTGTTGTGTACTGTGGGAGGTTGGTGCTGGGGTTACTGTGGGAGGTGTACTGTGTGAGGTTGGTGTTGGGGTTACCTGTAGGAGGTGTACTGTGGGAGGTTGGTGCTGGGGTTACCTGTGGGAGGTGTACTGTGGGAGGTTGGTGTTGTGTACTGTGGGAGGTTGGTGCTGGGGTTACCTGTGGGAGGTGTACTGTGGGAGGTTGGTGTTGTGTACTGTGGGAGGTTGGTGCTGGGGTTACCTGTGGGATGTGTACTGTGGGAGGTTGGTGTTGTGTACTGTGGGAGGTTGGTGCTGGGGTTACCTGTGGGAGGTGTACTGTGGGAGGTTGGTGTTGTGTACTGTGGGAGGTTGGTGTTGGGGTTACCTGTGGGAGGTGTACTGTGGGAGGTTGGTGCTGGGGTTACCTGTGGGATGTGTACTGTGGGAGGTTGGTGTTGGGGTTACCTGTAGGAGGTGTACTGTGGGAGGTTGGTGCTGGGGTTACCTGTGGGAGGTGTACTGTGGGAGGTTGGTGTTGTGTACTGTGGGAGGTTGGTGCTGGGGTTACCTGTGGGATGTGTACTGTGGGAGGTTGGTGTTGTGTACTGTGGGAGGTTGGTGCTGGGGTTACCTGTGGGAGGTGTACTGTGGGAGGTTGGTGTTGTGTACTGTGGGAGGTTGGTGTTGGGGTTACCTGTGGGAGGTGTACTGTGGGAGGTTGGTGTTGTGTACTGTAGGAGGTTGGTGTTAGGGTATTCACCTAGTATATCTTGTTTCTGGGTGTACTAACTTAGTATATGTTGCGTGTGTGTGTATACTCACCTAGTCTCACCTAGAATATCTTGTGTGTAAGTACTCAACTAGTACTCACCTAGTATACCTTGTATGTGTGTATTCACCTAGTATATCTTGTTTCTGGGTGTACTAACTTAGTATATGTTGCGTGTGTGTGTATACTCACCTAGTCTCACCTAGAATATCTTGTGTGTAAGTACTCAACTAGTACTCACCTAGTATACCTTGTATGTGTGTATTCACCTAGTATATCTTGTTTCTGGGTGTACTAACTTAGTATATGTTGCGTGTGTGTGTATACTCACCTAGTCTCACCTAGAATATCTTGTGTGTAAGTACTCAACTAGTACTCACCTAGTATACCTTGTATGTGTGTATTCACCTAGTATATCTTGTTTCTGGGTGTACTAACTTAGTATATGTTGCGTGTGTGTGTATACTCACCTAGTCTCACCTAGAATATCTTGTGTGTAAGTACTCAACTAGTACTCACCTAGTATACCTTGTATGTGTGTATTCACCTAGTATATCTTGTTTCTGGGTGTACTAACTTAGTATATGTTGCGTGTGTGTGTATACTCACCTAGTCTCACCTAGAATATCTTGTGTGTAAGTACTCAACTAGTACTCACCTAGTATACCTTGTATGTGTGTATTCACCTAGTATATCTTGTTTCTGGGTGTACTAACTTAGTATATGTTGCGTGTGTGTGTATACTCACCTAGTCTCACCTAGAATATCTTGTGTGTAAGTACTCAACTAGTACTCACCTAGTATACCTTGTATGTGTGTATTCACCTAGTATATCTTGTTTCTGGGTGTACTAACTTAGTATATGTTGCGTGTGTGTGTATACTCACCTAGTCTCACCTAGAATATCTTGTGTGTAAGTACTCAACTAGTACTCACCTAGTATACCTTGTATGTGTGTATTCACCTAGTATATCTTGTTTCTGGGTGTACTAACTTAGTATATGTTGCGTGTGTGTGTATACTCACCTAGTCTCACCTAGAATATCTTGTGTGTAAGTACTCAACTAGTACTCACCTAGTATACCTTGTATGTGTGTATTCACCTAGTATATCTTGTTTCTGGGTGTACTAACTTAGTATATGTTGCGTGTGTGTGTATACTCACCTAGTCTCACCTAGAATATCTTGTGTGTAAGTACTCAACTAGTACTCACCTAGTATACCTTGTATGTGTGTATTCACCTAGTATATCTTGTTTCTGGGTGTACTAGTTGGAGGGAGGGAGTTGGAGGGAGGGAAATGTAGTTGGTGGACCTGTGGTCAGGGTGGCTCCAGAGGTAGGGTGTCAAATTTCAGTGTTTATGGCAGGGTAAGGGAATGGTCGTCGTTGGTCTTGTGATTCAATATTTTCTTGTTGTCGCTAAGTTACACTTTTTCAGGTCTATATAGTACAATGGCCAGTCCTCATGTACCTAGTAATTATGTACCTTAAATTATGTACGTAAATTATGTAATTATGTTCATGTACCTAGTAGCTAGTAGTTATAGTGTCAGTTGGGGGTTAATGGGCCAGGCCGAGTGTGCCTGTGCCCCACAAATATCACCCTTATTGCTGACTAGTTGGTATAACGGCTTTTCCCAAACCTCTCTCTCGCCAGAATTATACTGACATGTGAATATCTTTGGCAGTTGATGAATCCTAAATATAAATAATAAATAAATAAATGTTTATTTAGGTAAGGTACATCCATACAAGAAATTTTTACAAAGATTGGTGGACTTATAGATAGATTCATACATTGCATAACTGCATGGCATAACTGGCAATCCCCTCACAGTGTTCAAGTGAGAACTGGATAAGCACCTCCAAAGGATACCCAAGTATGCCAAGTATGCTGCCCTGAGGAACACCAATGTTGATGGGTAGGGTGGGAGAAATTGAATTATTCACAGAAACATACTGGAGCCTGTCAGTGAGGTACGTAGGATTTGAGGTATTGCAGGGGATACAAGACACTGATCACTGGTCTCCCATTTGGTCCTCATTGCTTTATCTTACTATTATTGAATGTCAATAACCGTATTATGCAATTTCAATTTCTTCTATTGCTTTCTTTATTATGCACCCCATACCCATCCCGTGGGCCGTGGTGTAAAGGATTACAGAGGCACATAATCGGTTCAGGACCGGAACCCTCTAGTTCGTTTAGCTAAGCAAATAACAATGTTTGACGCTAGTTACAAAATTATTAATGTTGTATACACATGTACACACACACTCATACATACATATATATATATATATATATATATATATATATATATATATATATATATATATATATATATATATATATATATATGTATATGTATATATATACATATATATATATATATATATATATATATATATATATATATATATATATATATATATATATATATATATATATATATATATATATATAATTATACCAGTATAATCTAATAATATATACTGGTCTAATAAAATAATTATACCAGTTAATACTCTCACTCGTTGTGTTAGGATATGTTAGCTTGATAAAACTGACTGTTCATTGTTGAGAAATGTGTTAACAAACAATATATCTGACTTATCAAGACTGTAGCTTGCTTAGCAAGGAACTTTTTTTAAATTTGGGTTCAGTTTAACTACCGCTCAAGGGATGAGTAATTGGGGCATAATAAAGGAACTAAGCTGATAAAATGAAAGATGGGAAAACAACATTAGAAAGATAAACTCGAGAGACGTTTTCATGTTAACCCGAAAATTATTTGAGGAGCAAGACAGACTGCGGGTCAAGCAATTGGTCTTTATGCTATCGTGATGGGGGATCAGCCATTACACGTGTTAATGACTCTTGTATAGTTGTGTAGTTAAGGACATCAGGGTAAAGGGGTAATGGGCATTGTGGTTGATTGTTCTACCTGGGAATCCTCCACTGTTTTATATCTTATGTATGTATGTATGTACTAACCTAGTTGTGGTTGCAAGGGTTGAACTTTGGCTCTTTGGTCCCGCCACTTGAATACATACACTTTCCATACACTTGAAACTGTGTATGGAATCAGCCTCCACCACATTACTGCTCAAAGCATTCCATTTATTAACTACTCTGACACTGAAAAGTTCTTTCTATAATCTCTCTGTGGCTCATTTGGGTACTCAGCTTCCACCTGTGTCCCCTTGTGCGTGTACCACATGTGTTAAATAAATGTATGTATGTATGTATGTATGTACGTATGTATGTATGTACGTATGTACGTATGTATGTATGTATGTATGTATGTATGTATGTATGTATGTATGTATGTATGTATGTATGTATGTATGTATGTATGTATGTATGTATGTATGTAAGGAGAGAGAGAGAGGGAGAGAGAGAGAGAGAGAGAGAGAGAGAGAGAGAGAGAGAGAGAGGGAGAGAGAGAGAGAGAGAGAGAGAGAGAGAGAGAGAGAGAGAGAGAGAGAGAGAGAGAGAGAGAGAGAGAGAGAGAGAGAGAGAGAGAAAGAGAGAGAGAGAGAGAGAGAGAGAGAGAGAGAGAGAGAGAGAGAGAGAGAGAGAGAGAAAGAGATGAAGATCGAGACAGAGAAATAGATATAGACAGAGTCAGGGAGAGAATGTTAGACACAGAGACGTATAGATAAGGATATGCAAAGTCAGTGAGAGAATGACAGAGATAGAGCGAGGAAAGAGACAGAGAGATAGGCTGACACAGAGAATGTCAGAAACGAGGAGAGGCAGAGACAGAGGGACAGGGACAGACGGACAGGGCCAGAGGAGGGACGGGGGAACAGAGGGGGAGCAGTGGGACAGGGAGGGAGACAGGGACAGAGAGGGGGACATGGACAGAGACAGAGACAGAGGGACAGGGTCAGAGAGGGGGACCGGGGGACAGAGGGAGGAGAGGGGGGCAGGAGACCAAGAGAGAGGGGACAGAGGAGAGACAGGGACAAGGGGACAGAGATGGATAGGGGGACTGGAGGAAAGGGAGGGGGACAGATGATGGACAGCGGACAGAAAGAGTGGGCAGGGGGACAGAGAGGTACAGGGGACAGAGAGATGGACAGGGGGACATAGAGGAACAGGGGGACAGAGAGTGACAGGGGGACAGAGAGAGGAACAGGAGGACAGAGAAGAACAGGGGGACAGAGAGAGACAGGGGGGACAGAGACAGGGACAATGGGATAGAGAGGGACAGGGGGACAGAGAGATGGAAAGGGGGGACAGGGGGACAGAGAGGGGGAAAGGGATCTGGGACAGAGGACAGAAAATGTGGGCAAGGGGACAAAGTGAGGGACAGGGGACAAAGATGGACAGGGGGACAAAGATGGACAAGGGGGACAGGAGGAAAGGGGGGAGATGTATGAGGGGAAATGTTTGCGGAAGATGGAGAAGGGGTATTTAGAACGGTAAGTTAGAGAGGGGGCAACTAAGGCCCATCATTGAAAAACAAATGAGCATCATTGCAATAGCAGGAGCCACGCACATCTTTAGCCTGCGTTGTTGAGACATTGTCAATTAAGCGGTGTCCAATAGCAGTATCTTCGGTATTTAAGCGTTACCTTAAAAATACTGGAAATATTGAAAGCTATTAATCCAGATATTAATCCCCTTGTGCAACGCACACAAGAGGCAACAGCTTCTAGCTCTACAAGCCGCAATATAAAATAGAGAATAGGCGATTGTTTTCACTCACAGTGTAATAAACCCACGGACCCACCCACCCGCTGAAGCCGTAAATGCCAAGACATTACTTCCGTTTAAAATTAAGCCGGAATAATCCTCAGGTATGTGGAGGATGTGGGAGGCCTTTGATCAACCACCGACTTCCTGCCCCGTCGACGGGGCCATCAGCCCTCAGTGTGCCCTCAGCCAAAATAATGTGAAACATGTATGTGGGTGTATTAAATATTTTAATTTATTATTTCCAAGATTTAGCTGTTAGCTCTTGGACCCCGCCTTTCTAAGCGTCGGTTGTCTAATGTACCGACTCTCGGCCTCTTTTCCTCCATCATATCTAAACAACATATATTTTTATCTAACACACTCACACATCCCCAAGATGCAGCCTTTAGCAGCTTCCTGACTTTCAGGTTCCTATTTACTGCAAGGTGAATAGAGGCATTAGTGTGTGTATGTTTGTGTCTGTGTGTGTGTGTGTGTGTGTACGTGTGTGTGTGTGTGTGTATACTCACCTAGTTGTGGTTGCGGGGGGTTGAGCTCTGGCTCTTTGGTCCCACCTCTCAACTGGCAATCAACTGATGTACAGATTCCTGAGCCTACTGGGCTCTATCATATCTGCATTTGAAACTGTGTATGGAGTCAGCCTCCACCACATCACTGCCTAATGCATTCCATCTATTAACTACTCTGACACTGAAAAAGTTCTTTCTAACATCCTAGTGGTTCATTTGGGTACTAAGTTTCCACCTGTGTCCCCTTGTTCGCCTACCACCCGTGTTAAACAGTTTATCTTTATGTACCCTATCAATTGCATTTCTCGCAGCCTGTCCTCGTAACTCATGCCTCTTAGTCCTGGGACTAGCCTATTGGCATACCACTAAACTTTTTCAAGCTTCGTCTTGTGCTTTTTTTTTTTTTTTTTTTTTTTTGAGATATATACAAGAGTTGTTATATTCTTGTACAGCCTAGTACTAAGTATATGGTGTTTGGCTAGATAAGAGTAAAACTGCTTGTAGATTAGTTTTTCAAAAAATGTTGACAAGTTAGGCAGGATTGATATAGGTCTGTAGTTGTTAACATCTGTGAGATCACCACATTTGTGTACAGGGGTAACTCGCTTTTTTAGGATAACTGGAAAGGTTTGGAGTTCAAGTTCAAGTAGCTTTTCAAAAAATGTTGACAAGTTAGGCAGGATTGATATAGGTCTGTAATTGTTAACATCTGTGAGATCACCACATTTGTGTACAGGGGTAACTCGCTTTTTTTAGGATAACTGGAAAGGTTTGGAGTTCAAGTGACCTGTTGAAGAGCATGAGAATTCTTTGGAGACAATTCCTAACCTATACTTCTTCTCAAGGTCATGTTTTTTATTAATGGGTTTAAGTATTCCCTTTGTAAGCAAGGGATTGTTAAGCCTTTTGGTTATGCTTACAAAAAAGTCACAGGACAGACATTATCAGCAGCAGTTATAAAATTGTCAATAGCAGTTTCATTGTGCAGCCTAAAACTTAACTCCCTTGACTCTAGAGGTATATATATTAGGTTTAGGTTAGGTTTTTTTAATTAAACCAGCCAGGATGAGTGAAGCCATGAAGGGCGTTTTTATTAATTAAAACACCCAAATGTTGGGTGCTTCAGGTGTTGTTCCTCTTGGATGATCTTGTACCTCTCTGTCTCACACCTGTAAGAATGAGTGATATGGTTAAGGGGGAAACAAAGTGCAGGCAAGGCAATGGAGGCCAGTAGTAATCTTAGGGCTAGGATAATTAGAAATTAGAGAAATTAAGTAAGAGAAATTAGCAAGAGAAATCAGGTAAAATTTATTATACTTAACTTTTGTATCATCAGTTTAGTAGTAATTCTTCATCTTCATCATCATCATCTTCACTGTCACAAAGCTCCAGGTAGGGCTCGGAAACATCAACATCCTCTTCCTGGTATCCAAATAAACGCTTTGCATCACTCAGCTTGTCAGAACACAACTTTTGCCCTTGCTTCAAAAGAGCCAAGATTCCACTCTTATTTTTGGTTGATAGGTGCTTCTCTTCAATAGTGTACTTGTTAGGATCCTGTAATATATAGACTATTTAATGGGGTTTAAGACATTTACAAATTTCCCTGAAAATACTAAAGAAATTAGAATAAATAAATAAAGTTTTCGGTAAAAGTTCAAATATATGTAAAACACACCAGTACAGTATATGAAAACCATGGAATTGTCTACCTGTCAAAGTTGTAAATAGCAAGACTTTACTCAAGTATAAAATTCTGCTGGATAAATGTTTATGAAGAACTGAATTGCAACACACATTTAGGCTGTTAGCTTACCTTGCTTAGATATGAAGGAAAAATTCCACATAACAACTCTTCAGTATGTTCGGTTAAAATCTCTCTCTTATTCTTGTAATATGCGAGATAATGCAGCATTTCTTGAACAGTGTGTTGTTGCTCTTCTCTGGATCTCTTCTGAAGCTCCACATCTTCTACTGCCTTCTTTTTTTGAGCAAGGGACACTAATAAAAGAGGAAAATTATATTTACTGCAAGTAAACTACAACTCAATTTAATGTAATTACAGTTTAGGTACTTGCATTATACATACTATACATAGTTTATTGTGCAGTATCAACCTGATAAAAACCTACGGATTATGATACTGCACCTATTTTACAAACAGTAGTGATGATATTTTACTTCAAAAATAAGTAAAGCTTATCCATTATGCATGCTAAATGTTAGTTATCTTGATAAGGCCGAATTGTAACCCCTGATAAAATGAGATGTAGTTACATACCATTTTGGCTATGATGAGGCAATAAATTGTGCCATGGCAGGATACCTTCTATTGCATCCTTTTCACTGAGAATTTCAGAGTTTTCACTATTGTAGATTTTTATGAAGCCTTGAAGCTTTTTCCTATCACACTCATTTCTGTGCCGGAGTGAAGAGCGCATTTTACTGGATGCTGCAAATAAAGTTTTTTGGCTGAAAGTTTTAAAGTTGTTAAAAAAATTTCCTCATCATTTACCTACATAGAAATTATAGACAAGAGCTAAATAGAAATTGCTTCAGAGTTAACAAAGAAATAGTAAGCCTACCTGCATCAGTGGCAATCAGATTTTTGCGATGCCTGATAGAGTCTGCAACTGCCTCGATAGAATATTTTATGTTCTTCGAGGTTGTTCCAGTGTTTAACTCTAACTCCTTACAAATCATTTGTAGGTCAGATCGCCATTCTTGAATCAATGACTTTTGAACATCAAGTTTGTCGATCTCATTTGAAACTGTTATTTCCGTCTCTCTGGCCTATTTGAAAATATAATAAATTTAATGAACAAATCACATTAACCATGATGAGTGGTTCGAACCTATGGGCTTGGCATTCCCAGATGCTTGCTGTAGTTGAATGCGCCACAACATGGTCAAAAGAATTGCAACCTAGGGTACTAATGAACCCACAATTCAATTTTTGTTAATTATGCACCCCCATACCCATTCCATGGGCGGTTGTGCATGCAGTTTCCCATGTACTTGGTCTGTGTCCTCCAGTAGTTTTACCTCTGATGGCCCTTTCAATACACATAGAATTCATATTATTGTGATATATCAATACATGGAGAAAGACATTGAAATGGGGGCATCAAAGGCAGAACTACTGAATGACAGAGACCGAGTTCATGGGGGAATTGTGTGAAACCTGGTTTGGCTTCAGTGGAAGCCTTGGGATCCTTGTGGGTGCAGTAGTACTCCAAGTTGCAATTCATCTGACCATGTCGTGGCGTAGTGAACTAGAGCATGCATCTGAGAGCACTCAGTGCATGGGGTTCAAACCCTCATCACAGTTCCCGTGATATATCACGATACTGTGATTTCTCTGTGAACACATTTGATATATCTCGGAATCATACATTTAGGTTAATTAAATACTATATACTTTATACAAATTAACCTTATTGATATATTGAAAAAGTTCAAGCAGTTAATTCAAGGAAATGGTCGCTAATTTATAAAGGAAAATATATGTAGTACATGATCTGAACACATAACTAACCTATAAATGCATTATAATACCTTTCACATATAAATGCATTATAATAAGTTTCAAAATAAATACAAATAAATAAAATAAATATATATTATTTTTAGTACCTTTCTGAGTCGAGTAACTAATGCACGAGCCAGTCCATCAATTTTTCGATGGTTCCAAAAGACTGCACCCTCTGTGAGTTCTTCTGTTCTTTCTGAGAAAAATATTTATAGCAATGAACATCTTGAAGAGCATAGATTAATAACAGTTTCATAACATACCTTTACTCACCACGACCAACTCAAGTTTGACCAATATGTTTTCATTCTTTTATTGATTATTTGAGGGAGTTGATACTTATTGAATACTGAATACCAATCGCATTATACTGATTACAGGGCAGGTAAAATAATAAAAAACTTGATCAGATGAACCATATAAACAAATACCAGCTTTCAGCAATAGACAATACAATTCAATATTAGACAATATAGAAGACAATATAATTCATTATAATATAGTGTGTGTAGAGAACAAAAGAATACTATACATTAAGTATCTGTAAAGCACATTTTATTACCTCCCAACTTTGTTGTAGCGATACAGCTTCTTGTTGCCATCAATATGTACTGCTAAAGGGGTTTTATCACAAGCAGGACACTCATTGTCAGCTTCTCCTCTAATTTTTCTCAGCTCATATTGCTGGAATCGCCATTCGAAGAACACTCTCTTCGAAGTTATATAATTAATGGGTCCAATCTAGGAATAGAATTTTTTAGATGGTGACATTTAAAATGCATATTATGACATAAGATAAATAAACAAAAAAAACATTCCATTTTGTGTTTGAACAAAATTAAAAACTAATTATTAATAAATGAATATACATTACTACAAAATTTTGATAATTTTTGTATTGAAATATAAAACTGAAAATATTAAGAATAACGGTATCAAAACATACACGCCCACGAGAAGCACCAAAGGATTCCAGTGCAGTGACTAATGCCCGAAATGATGTTCCGGGACAATTTCTTTTTATATGGTGCCATGATTCAAGCAGACTGGTGCTGTAGAATGTGCTGCTCTTTCCTAATGATGAATAGAAACCAGACTTGTGCATGGTCTTGCCTAGTTGTTGATGCTCATATCCACAGTGGCATGTATAGATTGGAGTATAGAGGTCATACCTTCCTGTAGTTTAAAATACAGTGCATTGAGTGGTGTGGCGACTTGCTAAAATAGTGATGTAAAAATTAACATTTATAGCAACAAAAATTTCAAAATGTATTGTGATTCAGGAATATCCGGTAATGGAAATAAAAGGGTAAATTTTAAAGTTTATTTACCCATTATAGTGATGAAGATGCAGAGATTGCTGGAGCTTGAAATTTTAAACTTGCAATCTGTGCAGTTGGGGCAAGAATTTGGTGGTTGGGCTGGTACAACAGGTTCTGGTAACAAAGAAAAGGAAGACAGTTTGACAAAATGAGTTTTATGGAAAAGAATTTCAGACTGAATATTTCATTGTTTCTTGATTGTACAAAATATTGACATTATTCTCCAGATAATGACTGAGAAATTCACAGAAAAGAAACAATCAGACGATTAAATCAATCTATAAAACCAAGTGTCAGGTTTAAACTTTAAGACTTCTCCAAATGTTGTAATGACTGAAATGAAACATTTATTCATTTTATTTTGTTATACCAAGATAATCGTAGCTCTAGACTGGGATTGGGAAGTAGAAGTAATCTCGGAACAAAGTACGGATTTTATACAGGTATCGTATACTTACTCCAGTGAAAGATATTTCCTTCAGGGCACACAGTTTGTGTCGGGTCTAATGGCTCATAAAAGCCATTTTTCCAATATAATCTGTGGTGGAAAGGCATGAGAAAATGTTGCATTTGGTCACAAATGTGACACAAAAATGCAAAACAGTCTTCACATTTGATGCTTGCCTCACAATTTGTACATTGTACACAAACTTTACCTGATGAAAAAAGGGGTAATTATTTATACTAATTTTAAATACTGTATACCTAACATTTTAAACAATCTGAAGTCTAAATGTATTAATAGAGTGTCATTAATTTGCATATGATGCTTATTATACAGTATAACCTTAATGAACACAGCAATATTTAATTTACCTTTATCTGGAACACCCAACTCAGACAATGTCCAATCGAACAGCATTGCCCTGCTTTCTCCCCAATTAATCTCTGCATTTTTTCTTCTTTTTTGCCAGTCAGAAACACTTGGCTGAGAATCTTTAATTTGTTCAAGTTCTGCAGCAAGTACTTTGAAATATGGGATTAAAAATTAGTAAGAAAAATTTGTAAGTGAAAGGAATGATTAGTATAATATGTTAAACAAAATTTCATAGGCATTAAGCACAATTTTGGTACATAATATTTATGACGTGTGTCCATTAAATAAACCCTCATTTAAATACCAACAAATGATGTTGGGACATACCAACATCAAATGATTCCAAAGTTTCTTCACCAGCTGCCAAATAACTTTGAGTGTACGTTCTGCCACTAGTAGAATAGCCCGCATTTTGAATGTGTGGTGGTGAAAGTATAGCAGGCAGAATGTCTGGGTGGCACATTTGAAGATTTAAGCATGGTACATAATTGCAAATTGTATACAAGTATTAATATTTTCAGACAAATCTCAAGATATTACTATAACTAACTTTATGCTACCAAGTTGTTCAGTGTTATAGTAATTTAATCTCCATAATTGTCTAGCATACACTTAAAAATAGGCAACAAATATTATTGGAAAGTACACAAATAACAGCTGTAGAAATATTGTTAAAAAAATAATAGAAGATTACCATCAGATTGGGGTGCAGCTGGTCTTTGTTTTGAATTAATGTGTGATACATCCTGTATGTTATCTTTTTTCTGTTTCTTGTTTGTCACCTTTATTGAGTTTGGTTCCTCCACGTTTAAGAGTCTCTTCAAGTACTCATTTCTTTGTATCATTGCAGCACGTGCTTTCTGGTACTCACGTTCAAGATGTTCTCTAGTCATCACTGCTATTCTCCGGTGAAATTCTGAAGAGAAAATAATAGTGTTCGAAGGAAAAGTACAAGAACAAAACAAGAAAATTATGCTTATGCAAAATTATGCTACAATGTACCTATTAATAATCTTAAAATTTGCTACAAATTACCTACTTATAATTATGTGTTAAATTATGGACTTTCCCATAATGATATGCATGTTAGTGGCATTACCTATACTGCCTACCTGGAGCCCCCTAGAGAGATAGTGACACAAGTTAAGGTAATCCCTTTAGTAAGGTGCTGGGTCAACATAAATAAGCTATAACTAATAAGGACACAAATCAATATGTTCATTTAACAGTGGTATTAACATTTATATAAATATAGCTAAGAATAAGTTTTTACAAGTGTAACAAAGTGAAAGAAATGTATGAAAATTTTGATGATATATTAAAATGCTCATTGATTGAACTTGTCTTCCTATATATAAAGTATAAAAATAGTAAACACAGTACCATTATTGTTGTCTGTAGTTATTTTTGGAACATCTGGTATGTACAGCATACTGTCAAAATCCGATGATCTATCTGAAAAATTGATTGGTAGCGTAAATATTTGAATTCATTGCATAGCCTTTTATACAAACAAAAAAGAAAAATTGTACAGAAAAGCTAACACAACATTATAACACCTTTCTGTGGTACTTTCTATGGTACAAAAGAAAACAAACCTTAATTATAAAGGAAAATAAACTGACAGAAGAACTATGAATACTGCTGAAAATACTTTCCACAAAATATCTGAACCAAGGGATAGTACCCCGAGATTTGAAATATGAAAATTTCACCCTTACAGTATTTAAAAAAAAAGCAGAAAGAGTTAAGCACAAAACTAATGTCCGATCAGCTAGGTATAACACATCTGCAAGCTCATGGCGAAAATCCTAAGGGAGGGAATCATTTACCATCTTTCAGTGAAAAATCTTATTCCATCGACACACCATGGTCTTCTTAAAAACAGATGCTACCTTATAAACCTCCTCACTTTTGGGACATGGTAACATGGTACTCAGATAAAGGGTTTCCGGTGGATGTAGTATACATGGATTATGCTAAAGACTTTAATAAGGTACCACATGGAAGACTAGCAAGGAAATTACAGGTTCATGAAAAAAATTGTAAAGTGCACAAAACAATAGTTAAAACAAAGAGAGCAAAAGGTCATACTAAATGGGAATGAATATGAAGAAATGTGTTAAGTTGAGTACCTCAGGGGTCCATTTTTAAGTCTAAAATATTTTTCATATATTGAACATCTATGATATAGAAAAGAATATAATCTAATCAACCACATCCTCATATTTGCAAATGCCTGGCATTTCACGAGCACTTTGTCCGGGGTTTATATTCTAGCCGGGGAGGATTTACTGGGTTAGGCTAACCTAACCTAACTTAACCAAACCAAACCAAGTATCTCAAGTTACAAATATCTCTGGGAATTCATATTATCTGCTGTTGTAGAATTGACAAAATGGACAGTGTCAACAAAATTATTCCCACATACTCCGTCACTATGTGATGGAGTACACATAGAATAGGGACTGAATTGTCCCTGACAGGGACAATTCTGTAACAAATGTTCTAGCATAAAACTTTGTACAGTTTAGTAATTCCTTACCATTTGATGTACTAGGTAGATCCATGTTTGGTGAAGTTTTATAGCTGGAGCTGGAAGATCCTGTCGAGATGACTTCTTCAAAGAGAATAGCTTCAACACATTGTGTCTTGAGTCTTCCAGTACTTGGCCTACAGTTACCAGATCTGATTTACAGAAACTAGTGAACTATGGAGATAAGATTGTTAATAATATACTTTTTTTGAGATTCATATGACTTGCAGCTTAAAAACCAATCTTATTTTAAAATAGTACACTAAAGTACATAGCAAATTGCGAAATTCGTAGTTTTTTAACTACTTTAAAGCTAAATTCTCAAGCTTTGAAAATAAGCACAATTTGCTATTTTAAGCGGAATCTGGCAACTCTGATTTAGCATGTAAACATTGACTTGCATTCACAATGTAGTTATTTATTTTTCAACAATTTAAAACGAGTTATGAAAATACATACATTGGTACATTATTGCAAAGGCACTATACTATATATATATATATATATATATATAAATTGTTGCAAGTCGAGCAACAAATATTTTACATTGAACAACAAATGAGATTGGAAAAGCAGTATTGCCAAAATAGACCCCAGACACACCCTGTGGGTAGTAATGGACCCCCATACCGACCCTATGAGGGGTAGTGGACCCCATAATAACACTATGGGCGATAGTGGACACTATACAAACACTATGGGCGGTAGTTGACTTCATAGAGACCCTGTGGGCGGTAAGGGACCCCCTATCGACCCTGTGGGCGGCAGTGGACCCCCTATCGATCCTGTGGGCGGCAGTGGACCCCCTACCGACCCTGTGGGCGGCAGTGGACCCCTACCGAACGTGTGGGCGGCAGTGGACCCCCTACCGACCCTCTGGGCGGCAGTGGACCCCCTATCGATCCTGTGGGCGGTAGTGGACCCCCCCCATATCGACCCTGTGGGCGGCAGTGGACCCCCTATCGATCCTGTGGGCGGCAGTGGACCCCCTACCGACCCAGTGGGTGGCAGTGGACCCCCTGCCGACCCTGTGGGCGGTAGTGGACCCCTACCGACCCTGTGGACGGTAGTTGACTTCATAGCGACCCTGTGGGCGGTAGTGGACCCCATACCGACCCTGTGGGTGGCGGTGGACCCCATACCGACTCTGTGGGCGGCAGTGAACCCTATATACTAATCCTGTGGGCGATACTGTACCCTATAGTCATCCTGTGGGGGCAATGGATGCCATACATATCCAGTGGGTGTTATTGTACCCCATACTTATTCTGTGGGTGGTTGGAGCCCCATACCCATCCTGTGGGTTATAGTGGACCCCATACTCATCCTGTGGGTGGTATTGGACCCCATACCTATCCTGTGGGTGGTTGTGAGCCCATACCCATCCTGTCGGTGGTAGTGGACGCAATACACATCCAGTGGATGGTATTGGATCCCATACCCTTCCTGTGGGTGGAAGTGATCCCCATACCATTCCTGTGGGTGGATGTGACCCCCATACTCATCCTGCGGGTGTTATTGGACCCCTTACCCACCTAACAGGTGGTAGTGGACCCTATACTAATCCTATAGTTTCCAATAATCCACACCATACCATCCTGTTTGCAGTAGTTTACCCTATATACATTCCAACATAACATCGTTTTCTGTTAGCGTTCCTACAAAACATTCTTTAAAGATTTCTAAAGCACAAACTATGGTATATAATATTGATTGGTGAAGCACTTATTCTATGTAATAATTTATTGTGCTTATTATAATTTACTAAGAACAACTAATATTTCTCAAAACAAAACTACGAGCCTTCAATAGGATGTAGCTGATCTGTAATATTATAAGAGCATGGACAATAGTAGGTGAATTTCACAACCCATGTGGGACCTGAAAACTACAATTTTCGTTATAATTGAACCAATCACGACTATTCAGCTATCTACGTTGATGGACGAGTACTGTGAGACGTAAATTGGTACGTGAGGAAGAGTTTGAGCCTTGGTAAAAAAGTTAACTGGGAATATATCACATATGTACTAAATCACATTCCACATATTGACTTTAAGCACTAGTCATATATGTACTGTCTTGTGTGAGAACGGGTTGGTATGGTTAGGATGAGGCTTACATTTCAACGACTATATTTCTCTTGCTAATTTTGTTAGT
Organism: Procambarus clarkii; assembly: GCF_040958095.1. NCBI lineage: Eukaryota > Metazoa > Arthropoda > Malacostraca > Decapoda > Cambaridae > Procambarus > Procambarus clarkii. The sequence goes on from NC_091186.1 coordinate 6,658,450, forward strand.
CCTTGAGATGTATCTCTTCATAACACACACTTATCTGCTTGATCTGCTTGTCTGGGAGTTTTTCTACTCCCCAAGCCCGGCCCGAGGCTAGGCTTGACTTGAGAACTTTGTTCTAGTGCTTGGCTTGGTGATTGTGGGGATTATCATAGAGGATTACATGCTGTTATGGAAATAGTCAACTAGAGGGTTATTTTGTAGACCCAGGTCAATATTGAAATCACCTCCTAGAATGATGTGATTTTTGTTGAGATGTTATTTATGATAAGATTCCTTATCATAAATAAGTTATGTTATATATATATATATATATATATATATACTGTATATATATATATATACTGTATATATATATATATATATATATATATATATATATATATACTGTATATATATATATATATATATATATATATATACAGTATATATATATATATATATATATATATATATATATATATATATATATATACTGTATATATATATATATATATATATATATATATATATATATATATATATATATACAATATATATATATATATATATATATATATATATATATATATATATATATATATATTGTGACGGTAACGCGTTGGTGTTCAGCTGTTTAAGGCTAGGGGTATGGCCTCGTCACATAGTTATAAAAAAAAAATAGAAAAACTGGAACTTCGTCTGTGGTAAGGTAAGGAGAAGACACACAAAACACAAGTAAACTTTAACAATGAAATTTTAATTACGTTAAATAAATCAAAACATGAAAAAATGGACAAACAAATTCTTATAATAAAATCAATCAATCAAAATAATAAGAATAATTAAATGACACAATGAAAAGTTACGTTAAGATAAAATAACAAGAAGTGCAACACAAAATTAAAGGGAGGTGCTGGAATATTGGCTTTAAGCTACCACCTCTCTCAGTACACGCTAACGTCTAGCCGGGAGGAGTGGTAACCACGAAAGCACTGAACATTCTGAGGTCTGAGGTCGTGGCGACCCCAGACATCAAGTAGTATGGGGGGGTGGAGTGCAGTTGCAGCCCGGCCGGCGACCAATCAGCGGAGCCGGTAGCGATCAACAGGTAGTTTGGCGGTTTGAGTCTGAACAGGTGTCCCTGGCTGCAACGTTTTGCGCTCTGGCAAACCTTGCTGGTGTTGTTGTCGTTGTTGGACATTTCTTCCATAGTAGTTTTATATAATTTCAACGACGTAATTGTGGAGGGAAGAGCAGGCTCAATCTCTTGAAGGAGATTATCGTCACAATATATATATATATTTAGGAATTCGAAGAAGTGTTTGACTTGCAACAATGATCGAACCCGTCTGTGACATTCATCAATGTTTCCCATTGTTGTGTTTTTCAAAAGATCCATAACCTTTAAGCACCTTTTTGCATTATTATTTTTGTATCAACCCATGTATATCTTGTAACCATCAAATGCATAATAAAGCACAAAAAATATTTAAGGAAGGGGGTGGTAGGAGAAAAGCACACAGAAACTGTATTGGAGGGGATCTAAACATTCCCTCTAATGCGTTGTTTCCTCCGAGGCTATGGGTCCCCCTTCTTCCAGCTAGAGGTGGTACTCCTTTTCTGTATATATATATATATATATATATATATATATATATATATATATATATATATATATATATATATATATATATATATATATATATATAAAGTCTATATAACTAAAATTTCTATAACTAAGAAAGTCTCTAAGACAGTTGGTATACTCTCCAAAATCAGATATTATGTTCCTAACTCTGCTCTCCTCTCACTATATTATGCACTAATCTACCCCTATCTTAATTATGGTATCTGTGCATGGGGGTCTACCACTGCAAACCACCTTAAGCCCATCATCACACAGCAAAAATCTGCTATCAGAATAATAACTAACTCTGCTTTCAGACAACACTCAGCTCCCTTGTTTAAATCCCTAAACTTGCTAAATATTAACTCCCTCCACACATTCTCTTGTGTCAACTACGTTTACAAAACCCTGTTCTTAAATGCAAACCATGCTCTGAAACTCTCCCTGGACAGATGTAATAGGACCCATTATCACCACACCAGAAATAAATATCTCTTTGATATCCCCAGGGTCAAACTTAATCTGTGTAAACACTCTATGCAAATTAAGGGACCTAGTCTATGGAACTCACTCCCTAGTGAATTGAAAAACTGTAAAACTTTTGCCTTATATAAAAGCAAAACCAAAAAGTACCTAACTTCATCTTCTTAGTTTCCTACACTGATCTTTAAATTTGCTCTGTACCTAGTGTTACCCAATCTCCTAACTTTTATGTAATTTCAAACAACCTTATCATTGTGTTCATTGCTGTCTTCTTTTTGCGTCACTCACAACACGTTGTTGCTGTGTTGCAACACTCACAACACGTTGTTACTGTGTTGCAACACTCACACTACGTTGTTGCTGTGTTGCAACACTCACACTACGTTGTTGGTGTGTTGCAACACTGCGTTGTTGGTGTGTTGCAACACTCACAACACGTTGTTACTGTGTTGCAACATTCACACTACGTTGTTGCTGTTGCAACACTCACACTACGTTGTTGGTGTGTTGCAACACTCACACTACGTTGTTGCTGTGTTGCAACACTCACACTACGTTGTTGCTGTGTTGCAACACTCACACTACGTTGTTGCTGTGTTGCAACACTCACACTACGTTGTTGCTGTGTTGCAACAGTCACACTACGTTGTTGCTGTGTTGCAACACTCACACTACGTTGTTACTGTGTTGCAACAGTCACACTACGTTGTTGCTGTGTTGCAACACTCACACTACGTTGTTGCTGTGTTGCAACACTCACACTACGTTGTTGCTATGTTGCAACACTGCGTTGTTGGTGTGTTGCAACACTCACAACACGTTGTTGGTGTGTTGCAACACTCACACTACGTTGTTGCTGTGTTGCAACACACACTACGTTGTTACTGTGTTGCAACACTCACACTACGTTGTTGCTGTGTTGCAACACTCACACTACGTTATTGCTGTGTTGCAACACTCACACTACGTTGTTGGTGTCTTGCAACACTCACACTACGTTGTTGGTGTGTTGCAACACTCACACTACGTTGTTACTGTGTTGCAACACTCACACTACGTTGTTACTGTGTTGCAACACTGCGTTGTTGGTGTGTTGCAACACTCACAACACGTTGTTGGTGTGTTGCAACACTCACACTACGTTGTTGCTGTGTTGCAACACTCACACTACGTTGTTGCTGTGTTGCAACACTCACACTACGTTGTTGCTGTGTTGCAACACTCACACTACGTTGTTGCTGTGTTGCAACACTCACACTACGTTGTTGTTGTGTTGCAACACTCACACTACGTTGTTGGTGTGTTGCAACACTCACAACACGTTGTTGGTGTGTTGCAACACTCACACTACGTTGTTGGTGTGTTGCAACACTCACACTACGTTGTTGGTGTGTTGCAACACTCACACTACGTTGTTGGTGTGTTGCAACACTGCGTTGTTGGTGTGTTGCAACACTGCGTTGTTGGTGTGTTGCAACACTCACACTGCGTTGTTGGTGTGTTGCAACACTCACAACACGTTGTTGGTGTGTTGCAACACTCACACTACGTTGTTGCTGTGTTGCAACACTGCGTTGTTGGTGTGTTGCAACACTGCGTTGTTGGTGTGTTGCAACACTGCGTTGTTGGTGTGTTGCAACACTGCGTTGTTGGTGTGTTGCAACACTGCGTTGTTGGTGTGTTGCAACACTCACAACACGTTGTTGGTGTGTTGCAACACTCACACTACGTTGTTGCTGTGTTGCAACACTCACACTACGTTGTTGGTGTGTTGCAACACTGCGTTGTTGGTGTGTTGCAACACTCACACTACGTTGTTGGTGTGTTGCAACACTGCGTTGTTGGTGTGTTGCAACACTCACACTACGTTGTTGCTGTGTTGCCACACTCACACTACGTTGTTGGTGTGTTGCAACACTCACACTACGTTGTTGGTGTGTTGCAACACTCACACTACGTTGTTGGTGTGTTGCAACACTGCGTTGTTGGTGTGTTGCAACACTCACAACACGTTGTTGCTGTGTTGCCACACTCACACTACGTTGTTGCTGTGTTGCAACACTCACACTACGTTGTTGCTGTGTTGCAACACTCACAGCACGTTGTTGCTGTGTTGCAACACTCACAGCACGTTGTTGCTGTGTTACAACACTCACAGCACGATGTTGCTGTGTTGCAACACTCACAACACGTTGTTGCTGTGTTGCAACACTCACAACCCGTTGTTACTGTGTTGCAACACTCACAACACGTATTTACTGTGTTGCAACACTCACACTACGTTGTTGCTGTGTTGCGTCACTCACAACACGTTGTTGCTGTGTTGCAACACTCACAACACGTTGTTGCTGTGTTGCAACACTCACAACACGTTGTTACTGTGTTGCAAAACTCACTCTACGTTGTTGCTGTGTTGCAACACTCACAACAAGTTGTTGCTGTGTTGCAACACTCACACTACGTTGTTGCTGTGTTGCGTCACTCACAACACGTTGTTGCTGTGTTTCAACACTCACAACACGTTGTTACTGTGTTGCAACACTCACACTACGTTGTTGCTGTGTTGCAACACTCACAACAAGTTGTTGCTGTGTTGCAACACTCACACTACGTTGTTGCTGTGTTGCAACACTCACAACACCTTGTTGCTGTGTTGCAACACTCGCATTACGTTGTTGCTGTGTTGCAACACTCACACTACGTTGTTGCTGTGTTGCAACACTCACACTACGTTGTTGCCGTGTTGCAACACTCACACTACGTTGTTGCTGTGTTGCAACACTCACACTACGTTGTTGCTGTGTTGCAACACTCACAACACGTTGCTGTGTTGCAACACTCACACTACGTTGTTGCTGTGTTGCAACACTCACAACTCGTTGTTGCTGTGTTGCAACACTCACACTACGTTGTTGCTGTGTTGCAACACTCACAACAAGTTGTTGCTGTGTTGCAAAACTCACACTACGTTGTTGCTGTGTTGCAACATTCACACTACGTTGTTGCTGTGTTGCAACACTCACACTACGTTGTTGCTGTGTTGCAACACTCACACTACGTTGTTGCTGTGTTGCAACACTCACACTACGTTTTTGCTGTGTTCCAACACTCACAACACGTTGTTGCTGTGTTGCAACACTCACACTACGTTGTTGCTGTGTTGCAACACTCACAACTCGTTGTTGCTGTGTTGCAACACTCACACTACGTTGTTGCTGTGTTGCAACACTCACAGTACGTTGTTGCAACACTCACAACACGTTGTTGCTGTGTTGCAACACTCACACTACGTTGTTGCAACACTCACAACACGTTGTTGCTGTGTTTCAACACTCACACTACGTTGTTGCAACACTCACAACACGTTGTTGCTGTGTTGCAACACTCACAACACGGTGTTGCTGTGTTGCAACACTCACACTACGTTGTTGCTGTGTTGCAGCACTCACAACACGGTGTTGCTGTGTTGCAACACTCACAACCCGTTGTTGCTGTGTTGCAACACTCACACTACGTTGTTGCTGTGTTGCAACACTCACACTACGTGTTGGTGTGTTGCAACACTGCGTTGTTGTTGTGTTGCAACACTCACACTACGTTGTTGCTGTGTTGCAACACTGCGTTGTTGGTGTGTTGCAACACTCACAACACGTTGTTGCTGTGTTGCAACACTCACACTACGTTGTTGCTGTGTTGCAACACTGCGTTGTTGCTGTGTTGCAACATTGCGTTGTTGCTGTGTTGCAACACTCACAACACGTTGTTGCTGTGTTGCGTCACTCACCCCACGTTTTAACTGTTTCGTAATGCTATAATAATAACAAATTATATAATATATATAAAAGTTACTAGAATTCGTAAATATAACGTGATTGAATTTGTAAAATTTGATTAAATAGATGAAAAACAGTTTTAGATTAAAACTAAAGTTTTATCTGCGTAATATATGGAAAAACGGAAGCTAACATGTCATATATAGAGTTGGTACTGGTGACCGCGTGAACACCGGGTCCAACTGGTGACCGCGTGAACACCGGGTCCAACTGGTGACCGCGTGAACACCGGGTCCAACTGGTGACCGCGTGAACACCGGGTCCAACTGGTGACCGCGTGAACACCGGGTCCAACTGGTGACCGCGTGAACACCGGGTCCAACTGGTGACCGCGTGAACACCGGGTCCAACTGGTGACCGCGTGAACACCGGGTCCAACTGGTGACCGCGTGAACACCGGGTCCAACTGGTGACCGCGTGAACACGGGGTCCAACTGGTGACCGCGTGAACACGGGGTCCAACTGGTGACCGCGTGAACACCGGGTCCAACTGGTGACCGCGTGAACACCGGGTCCAACTGGTGACCGCGTGAACACCGGGTCCAACTGGTGACCGCGTGAACACCGGGTCCAACTGGTGACCGCGTGAACACCGGGTCCAACTGGTGACCGCGTGAACACCGGGTCCAACTGGTGACCGCGTGAACACCGGGTCCAACTGGTGACCGCGTGAACACCGGGTCCAACTGGTGACCGCGTGAACACCGGGTCCAACTGGTGACCGCGTGAACACCGGGTCCAACTGGTGACCGCGTGAACACCGGGTCCAACTGGTGACAGCGTGAACACCGGGTCCAACTGGTGACAGCGTGAACACCGGGTCCAACTGGTGACAGCGTGAACACCGGGTCCAACTGGTGACCGCGTGAACACCGGGTCCAACTGGTGACCGCGTGAACACCGGGTCCAACTGGTGACCGCGTGAACACCGGGTCCAACTGGTGACCGCGTGAACACCGGGTCCAACTGGTGACCGCGTGAACACCGGGTCCAACTGGTGACCGCGTGAACACCGGGTCCAACTGGTGACCGCGTGAACACCGGGTCCAACTGGTGACCGCGTGAACACCGGGTCCAACTGGTGACCGCGTGAACACCGGGTCCAACTGGTGACCGCGTGAACACCGGGTCCAACTGGTGACCGCGTGAACACCGGGTCCAACTGGTGACCGCGTGAACACCGGGTCCAACTGGTGACCGCGTGAACACCGGGTCCAACTGGTGACCGCGTGAACACCGGGTCCAACTGGTGACCGCGTGAACACCGGGTCCAACTGGTGACCGCGTGAACACCGGGTCCAACTGGTGACCGCGTGAACACCGGGTCCAACTGGTGACCGCGTGAACACCGGGTCCAACTGGTGACCGCGTGAACACCGGGTCCAACTGGTGACCGCGTGAACACCGGGTCCAACTGGTGACCGCGTGAACACCGGGTCCAACTGGTGACCGCGTGAACACCGGGTCCAACTGGTGACCGCGTGAACACCGGGTCCAACTGGTGACCGCGTGAACACCGGGTCCAACTGGTGACCGCGTGAACACCGGGTCCGACCTCCCAGTCTGGCCACGACTCTTCCTGCTTAATGAAGAACTCAACAGTCATACATTCATCCACTTCATCATACATCATCAACTGACAACTGAGGCGAGTGAAGGAGAAAGTCGGGAAGGAAAATTAATCTTTATGAGAAGAGGATGTAAGGTAAGGTAAGGAAATGATGAGGTGAAAGCGCCAGGCCAGTATGAATATATAACACTTGGAAGGGACATTAGGATGGGCTGGGATGTGAGGACGGAGTGAAGGAACGGTGCTCTACCACTTGGACCATCGGGGATCGAACACTGACCCTGCAAGAATCAAAAGTATGGAGTGGAAAAACGGTGCCCAATCACTTGGACCTTCGGGGATCCAAGCAGTAATGATCCAAGCTTACTTCATTTTGTAATGAAGTAAAGGCGAAGAGGTAGAACGGCTTATTGACAGAGCTCGGATGCATGAGGGGAATTGTGTACAATCCTGGCTTGTGTCTCGGAGAGGCTGCAGGATCCAAGTAAGGTCAGTAGAACTTCTGGTTGCAATTCTTTTACCATGTCGTAGCTCAGTCGATTAAGGCAGCGTCTGGGATCCTCTCGGACGTAGGTTTGAACCCTCGTCACGGCCCTTGTGGATTTGTTCATTTGATGCATCACGCTATTGTGATTTCTGTGTGTAATCTATGTAGGATCTTATGATATATTAATAGCAGTGCTTATAAGCAACACATCCATCCTCCATCGTACATATATTGATGTAATGGACAATTGGATAGTAGAATTTGGTATTAGTGAATTTGGATAAACCGGCAAAGGTTTTGTCAAATCAAATGTTTATTCAGGTAAAGTATATACATACAAGGTGAGATACAAACATGTTGTTGGATTTATAGATAGAGCTTGTACATACAATGTCTAAAGCCACTATTACGCCAAGCGTTTCGGGCAAGGTTGGCCCGAACCTTTGTATTTGTTTCTCATAAAACCTAACCTAACTTACCATCCAAGGTCTAATACATGGTAACTGACGCCAAATATATATGTTATATTTGTATAACATATATATGTACTGAGTACATATATATGTTATACTAGGCCTAGGAATATATCTGTTTGGTTTTAACTGTATTTCTTCCAGACTATAAGGTGAATAGTACCAAGTTCTACTATGTAATTGTCTATTACGTCAATATTTAATTTATAAGTACGATGTTCTACATACTTACAAAATGTACAGGAAGACGGATTGCATTCATTAAAGATAAAAAATAATTTCTCCTGGTTTGTTATGGTAGGAAAAAATTAGACTGTAGCAGAGCGTAGTTTCAATCTACGGACCTCTGGGTTATGGGTCCAGCACGCTTCCACTGCGCCACTCTGCTCCACAATACATAGTTATATGACCCTCAATATTAATAATTACAATAATGTAGTATTAACATATTACAAAATGGTATAAGTTTTATGATTTAATAAATATTGTCAATATACTTTGTTATTAATTTTAGCTCTTTGAGTTTATTTCAATGGGTTATGAAAACAAACATTTAATTAAAAACTGGAATGTTTCCGCCCGGGATCGAACCGGGGACCTTGCGCGTGTGAGGCGCACGTGATAACCACTACACTACGGAAACCTGAAGGCTAATAACCTGTTATTATATGAACCCATTTCGATTAATTACTACCGGAGATGCACATAGTTTTTCTTCAGCGATATAATATGATCAAAACACATTGCTTGAGTAATTATATAAATTATAAAAGGTTTAATAACGAAAATAGAGAGAAAATCCTGTTTTATGTGTGTACGGTGTGTGTGACGTCACGATAACAGAAGACGTTTAGTTTAGTTCATTTATTATGCACCCCATACCCATCTTGTGGGCGGTAGTGGAAAGGGTTACAGAGGCACATAATGGGCTCAGGGACTGAACCCCACAATTCACTTAGCTAAGCAAGTTTCAATCTAGATAAGCTAGTTACAAAATTCAGTATAAGTCGTCACATTATAAACGGGTTTGTGATTGACCACAAGTACGGTTTCTAAATTAAGCAACTGACATATGTGGCGAGCTAGTGTCACAATTGATATGTTTGTCCTGCACACCGCCCCCCATCCAGTGGGCAGCGGTGGATAGGTTACAATCACTTAGTTACTACCTACAGTTAACAAACTGGGGATATTTGGCTAAACTTTCTGGTAGCAGATCATTTTGAATGAAATATTTACACTTCGCTGGAACATTGGTTATAGAATTGTCTCTAAATTCACGTATCTTTTCGCACTCCATCACATAGTGACGGAGGGTGTGCGAATAATTTTGTTAATACAGTTTACATTTGGTCAGGTCTACATCAGCAGATAATGAGAATTCCCAGAGATACTTGTAACCGAGTCTAAGCCGAGCAGAAGTAACATTTAGAAGTCTGCTGATTTTATTGGATGATCCATAGATGTGTGGCTCCTCTTGCATGATAGTATGATGATAGATGGAATTACTGGTGTCAATTTCACTTTGCCTCAGATCTACAAGATCTTGTTGAAGTTCTCGGTGTACTACTGCTCTCAGATTGCTCATTGACAATCCAAGGTTACACTCAACGGCTCCTTTAAAGGCAGATTCTTTGGCTAACTTATCAGCTCTATCATGCATTCGGAGGCCAACATGAGATGGAGACCACATGAAATGGACTCTGTTACCACCCTTAATAATTTTGTTATATTTGTGTCTTTGCTTCGGACACGAGCATGTTACAGTTATGTCCTAATGAGTTGAGAGCATTTAAGGATGATAAGGAGTCACTTACAATTAATGTGTCAAGTTTGGAGACTTGTACACATTTCAGTGCAAGGATCAAGGCAAATAGTTCAGTCTAAAGGGTAGAGGCCCAGTTGTTTATACGGATTCCCCACTCAAAGTACAAGCCATCGCCCATTGTCAGAACAACTGCACTTCCAGCTGCACCCGTGGTGCGGTGTAGGGAACCATCAGTGTATGTTTTGTGAGAGAGAATGCTCTGTGGACAGAGCATCAATATGGCTTAAGGCGTTGAGCTTTGCCTCAAGACGAAGTTTGGGCTGATCTCTAATTTGCTTCTTGGGTGGAAAGGGAGGGATTAAAACTGGAAAGGGTGTAACCTCCCACGGTGCAGGAAAGTGCCGTTGTTGTCTCTCTTGGTACAAATCATGAACCTGATACATTCTGAGTTGAGTTCCAGTTTTTGTTATCCATTTGGAAAAATGCTGATCTTCAATAAAGAAATTCTTGCGGGATTCTGTGCAAGGATTAGGATGAGTTAGCCTAAGCATTCTTATACCAATTTGACAGTTAATTCCAGTAACACGATCAACAACGCTCGGAATATTAAGTTCCTTTCTCATATTAAGTATCTTTGTGGTACGAGGGCACCCAAGGATTATCCTCAATGCTTCGTTCTGCAATTTTTCAAGCCTTCCAAGCTTTCTTTCAGGCATCAAAGCAAGCAGAGGTGCAGCATAATCCACTAAATATCTGATGTTTGCAAGGTACATCATTTTGACAATTCTGACATTGGCATCATAGCCTGAGTGATAACCTGCAACAGCCTTGAGAGCTCGGAGCCTCTCTTTATACTGACGACAGAGTCTAAATACGACAGGACCATACAGTGGCACCTCAAGGCCAAGGTATTTGAATCTGTTTACATAGTCAAGCTGGGAGCCATCAGACAGTTGCATCTTGCGAACAGCTCCTCCCTGCCTGGGTGGGCGCCGATTGTGTATCTTTGTTTTCTCTGCTGAGATAATTAAACCTAGGTCCTGACAGGGAGCTAGTGTCACAATTGATATGTTTGTCCTGCACACCGCCCCCCCCCCCCTCCTCCGCATCCAGTGGGCAGCGGTGGATAGGTTATAGTCACTTAGTTATTACCTACAGTTAGCAAACTGGGGATTTTTGGCTAAAATTTCTGGTAGCAGATAATTTTGAATGAAATATTTACACATCTTTGGAAATTTGTTATAGGAAGCAGGAGGAAGTGTTATTAGGGGTTCAGAGAGCGGGAGCGAGCAGTAGGAGACAGGAGGAAGTAATTTTAAGGTTTCAGAGAACGGGAGGCAGTGTTTTTAGGACTATAGAAAACGAAAACGAGCGGGAAGAAGCAGAAGTATTTTTAAGGCTTCTGAGAACGGGAGTGAGAGTGAGGAAGCAGGAGGAAGTGGTTTTAAGGGCTTCAGAGAGCAGGAGCCAGTGGGAGGAAGCAGGAGGGAGTATTTCTAAGGCTTCAGAGAGCGGGAGGTAGCAGAAGGAAGTATTAATAGGGTTTCAGAGAGCGGGAGGAAGCAGGGGAAAGTGATTTTCGGGTTTCAGAGAGTGGTAGGAAGTGTTACTAGAGCTTCAGAGAGCGGGAGGAAGCTGTAGGAATGTTATTAGGGCCTCCGATGGCGGGAGCGAGCGGTAAGAAACAGGAGGAAATATTTGTAAGGTTTTAGAGAGCGTAGCCTCCGTAACACAGTTGGTTAGCGTACAAATGTTTCTCGCTGTAGGGCTCTCCACATGTCAGTTGCTTAATTTAGAAACTGTACTTGTGGGCGGTCTCGAGCCCATTGTTGATGTGATGATGTGCATTGAATTTTGTAACTCTCTCAGCAAGATTAACTTACTCAGGTAAATGAATTGTGGGGTTCAGTCCCTGAGCCCATTATGTGCCTCTGTAACTCTTCCCACTACCGCCCACAGGACGGGTATGGGGTGCATATTAGATGAACTAAACTATAAACTAGGGTTATCCCAAGGAATTGTCTTACCGGCGAAGTCGCTAAATACCAAGATATTACCTCAGTTCAAAATCCAAATAGAAACAATCCTCATGAACCATAGGGGGGGGGGGGATCTTTGACAAGCCGATGGCTTCCACTATCCGTCGAGGACATTGAATAAGGTGGGACTTAAATCTCCCCCTTGGGGGGTACCTAACCGAAACATCCGTTCCTCAGACATGTACCAGGGATACATGTCTGAGGAACGGAGGTTTCAGTTAGGTATCCCCCAAGGGGGAGTTTTAAGTCCCACCTTATTCAATGTATTAATGAACAGATTAGCATCAGAGATGTATCCTCCAGGGGTCACAACGATCATATATGCTGATGACATTCTTATACAAGGCACTTCTGGGAATAAAATTCAAACTGTTCTTAACATAATTGGTACAACCTGTCACAAGTTAGGCTTAGTTATAAATGCAGACAAAACCAAATATGAGTATAGGAAACGAAGAAATATAACACTTACTCTAAATGGTGTGGAACTGAGCCGTGTTCAGAAGTACAAGTATCTGGGCATGTATGTTGGATACACATGTGAGAGTAAAAATGCTGAAATAAATCATATCAGCACCTTATGTAAAGCCCGTCTGCATCCTCTAAAAGCACTGGCTTTTTCTAGTAAAGATGTTGGGGTACCTATCTTGCGGATGTTATACATAAGTACTGTTCGGTCCCTGATAGACTACGCAGCGCCCGTTTTGTCTTATACAGGCCAAGGCAGAATTCAAAAAATAGAGCTAATACAGAACGAGGCTATGAGGATTATTCTTGGATGTCAAAGAAATGCAATGATTGAAATAATGAGAATGCAATTCAATTTACAGAGTGTGTGTGATAGAGTTCGTGACATTAACGCTAGAGTATCTATTCGTTTCATGCGGAGAAAAGGAGGGGATAAGCTGTTTCAGAGCGTTCAGACCTGCCTGAGTGACGTACACACTTCCAGGAAACTGAGGGAGACACGCTACACGAGGGGATTAGCTCATGACCTCAGGGAATACGATGTACTTGACTGCTGTAAACCCTCTCGACAGTGTAATATGTCTGCTCCCTGGAAAGTACAGAAAATAGACGTCGAAATTGTACCCCTCAAGGTGAAAAAGAATCATCATGAACCGGGACAATTACGGTGTTTGTATGGAAGTATGTATATCTCTGTACAAGTATCTTCCATACTTGTATGGAAGTATGTATGTAGATATGTATATCTCGGTTACCAAGAGGCAACAGTTTACATGTATATTGCGACGGGTCGGCGGCGTAGGATGGCAGGGCAGGGTGCGGTGTCCTAATAACGGAATATACGGAGTTTGGGACTGTGGACAGGATAATTGAACTCCGGCTTAGTAATTATATATCATCCACACAAGCTGAACTGCAGGCCATTCTGGCGTGTTTGGAGGAAGTACGTCATGACGACAAAAATGTTTTTGTATTTGTTGATAGCCGAGGAGCACTGGAGTCCTTAAACAGTCGAAACCCAGTCTTCATGTCCATAGTTGAGGATTGTAAGAAAAGGATAACTGAGATACAGCTGAAAGGTCATAGTGTGAAATTCATGTGGATTCCATCTTATGTTGGAATAGTGCTCAACGAAGTGGCGGATGACTTGGCCAAACGTGCCACATCAAAACCACAAGTTGACATTGAATGTGAATTCACAATGAGACAAATAAGAAACAAAATCAGAAATATTCAGGCACAGGCAGGAGTGGAGAGGAGAGAGATAATGTATGAGAGAAGTCAAACCATGCAACACTACATGTATGTGAGTCAAAACACCCATTTCACTTATGGTAAAAGGAGAAATGCTTGGAGTGACTCTGTGTACATGCGGCTCAGGCTTGGGTACAAATATTACTGGGAATATGGGATAGGTGTTCATGATAATGACACGAAGTGTAAACTATGTGGTATGTTAAGGTCTCACACCCTTGGCCATTATGTTCTTGATTGTCCGTTGATTAATGTATATAGAAACACTGAGGTAAGGACTGTTCCTGAACAAATAGCCTGGATGTGTCACAATGGAAAGGTTGATGATATTCTTGAGAGATATAAGAATTTTGCACCAAGACTGTAATTTTTTGTTGAATTATCTGCATGTCTCTTGCAAATTGTCTATACAGTATACCTCGGTCATAAAAGTATTTGTGTGTACGTCTGATACCATACTACTTGTGAAGGAGGAAATGTATATGTTTATCTCTCAGAATGTTTGGTAATATGTTTATTGTTTGTGATGCGTGTATATGTATGTATTAACGCGATGTACTGAACGGGGTGAGAATAGCTTGAGCTACCTCATCCCTTTGTGTGTATTTTACATCAATAAACTTATTTCAGTTTCAATTTCAATTTCAATTTCGAGGACACTAGGGACAGGTAAATACAGATACAAATCTCCCACGTTCGTTATTGTGCCTTTATTTTTTAACATATAGTTAGCTCAACCTGTAATTTGTAATTACTTATATTGAAGGGGATAGTAAGGCACTGCTATGTACCTACATTTGTAATGAAAAAACATTATTAATACATTAAAATTTCAAAACAACTTCGTAGCAGAGCGTAGTTACGATCTACGGACCTCTGGGTTATGGGCCCAGCACGCTTCCACTGCGCCACTCTGCTGCTCATATTAATTGGATGATACATTTTATACATCTTTTACAATATTATAATTGGTAATATTTTCATCATAAATAAAAGTATCAGTGTTTCTGCGCAGTAACGCACCAGTACGTACTGATCTTGCGCATGGGATGCGCACATCATGGCTACTGTGCACAGCCAGCTGCGTATGACATACATCATAGCACAGCCAGCTGCGTATGACATACATCATAGCACAGCCAGCTGCGTATGACATACATCATAGCACAGCCAGCTGTGTATGACATACATCATAGCACAGCCAGCTGCGTATGACATACATCATAGCACAGCCAGCTGTGTATGACATACATCATAGCACAGCCAGCTGTGTATGACATACATCATAGCACAGCCAGCTGCGTATGACATACATCATAGCACAGCCAGCTGTGTATGACATACATCATAGCACAGCCAGCTGCGTATGACATACATCATAGCACAGCCAGCTGTGTATGACATACATCATAGCACAGCCAGCTGTGTATGACATACATCATAGCACAGCCAGCTGTGTATGACATACATCATAGCATGGGTATGTGATCACTGCTGCACACGATGGGTATGGGTTCACTACCACTCATGAACAGGACATGTATTGGAGGCACTAACGCTCACAGGATAGGTATACATGGGGTCTACAGGATAAGTATGGGATCCACTCAGCCCTGGAGGCTGATCTGTCGTCTTTGTTGAGGTCTATAGCAACTCTTCTTGCATGTAAACATTCCAAGCATAAGAATTATATTTAGTGTCTGGACCCAGATTCATCAGTCAGTTACGCAAGTACTTACGAACATGTTATCTCAATCTTTGGCGACTTTACACATATTAAACAGTTGATGAGCTCCGAAGGACTGGGAGGCAGTTTATAATTATATATTATTTTCCAAATTGTTGTGTTATGCCGCCAAAACTCGGTATGTAGATGTTCAACCCGTCCTCCTAATAGAACGGCGCCTTTTTTCGTACTAGAAAATGGTAGCGGCTCGTGAAACTGCAGCCCATCCTCTTGTGTTGGTAGTACTTATAGTAACGGTGAGGACCAAAGTAAATATATCGACGAACAACGCTATTAGAAACTAGAAATTTGTACTATTGAATTTAGACAAACCGGAAAAGGTTTTGTATTTATGTTGCAAAGACAACCTTAACTAACTGAACCTTCCTAGCCCTAATACACTCTATCTGAGGCCTAATATCGTACATATGTGTGCTATACTAGACCTAGGAATATATATGTTTTTTTAGCTTTATTTTTTCAGACTATAAAGTGATTAGTGCTATATACTTCACTTTAAACTATAAAGAGTCTATAATTAAGACTATAATTAAGAATTCAGTCAACGTTTGTACTATGGAGCATATACAACAACTACTGTGTAAACAGGAGGATGGGTCGCGACGTTGACATACTGTGCCGTTCTCTGTTGTGTTAGGATAAGGTCACTTACGCGCGAGAGTTTGTTGACGTTGGGAGACTTGAGGAGGACGGGCTGGATCACGGGGCCAAGTGTGACATCGCTGTCAAGTGTGTTATGTCGGTCTTGTCTGAGGTCAACCCCTAGAGTTGGCCTAAATAATCGCCCCCGGGTGGGCTCGAACCACCAACCTTTCGGTTAACAACCGAACGCGCTAACCAATTGTGCCACGGAGGCATGAGAAACGTTCTTAACAAATTTGTAATAAGGAGGAATTACTTAGATATCGAAGTGTAATAATTATCCGAGTTTACTTGAGAGCTACTTATAGTTGCCTCGATGAGGACAGGAGGCCGGCGGCTTGTCGAAGGTCCTCCCATTTGCCTTGATGATCTTTTCCTGATGATGATAATTCCTATAGTGTCCTAATGCCTAAAGTAACCTTGTGTCTAGTGGTCAAGACGGAGACGGGAAGCCGGCAGCTTGTCAATGGGTCCCCCATTTTTCCTAAGTTTCCTCCTTTACTTCACTAATTTTCCTCCTTTCCCCCCACAAAAAAGAGTAACAACAACAAAAAAGACTCTGGGGTTGGAGTCCCTGTGCCTTCTTTTACCAACTTCGAGGTTAACTCCGGAGCTGGAGCCCCCTAGGGGCAGTTCCTTGTTGCCTTCAACCTCTTACTGACAGTTCCTGCGACGGCGCTGGAACCTGTCTTATTGGTGTTTACCTTTCCAATTGAGATGTTCGGTGCTGTGGAGAGGGGGACTTGCTGCATGGTTGACAGCTTCTCCTCCGTATCAACCTACCCTGGCTTAGCACCCTGGAGAGGCCACTCCAGACCGACAACCAGAGCGCAACTCCATAGTCTCCTGAGACAGATGGACGCCTACTACTTGGATGGTCCACCAGTTTTTACATTCTTGTAAAGCCACTAGCACGCATAGCGTCTCAGGCAGGTCCTTTATCCTAATACGGCTAAGTCCTAAGATTAATATTAATCCTAATTATTAACTCCGGAATACGACCCGTCAAATCGTTTCACTGCTGGGTGAAGAGAGGCATAAAGTTAAGGATTGGAACCCAGTCAATCCTCCCCGGCCAGGATACGAACCCAGACTAAATTGTTCGCGAAGTCCGAGGACTAGTGTTTCACCACTGCGCCACGGGGACTGCATGCACGGTGACCAGTCATTGAAAGTTGCACAGCAATTGTGAACTCTAGTAAGAAAGTCAACTTTATTAGTAATTGAACTGTAAACATCTCTGGTGCGGCCACATTTGGACTGCTGTACCAAGCATAGAGGCCTGAGCTTCACAAAATATCTGCTGTGGAGAAAGTACAACACAGAGCGACAAAAAGCATCTCAGAACTATATCGGCTCCCATACCAGGAACGGTTGAGGGCCCCAGGACTAACACAGCAAGCCAGACGGGGCATGGTGGCTCCCATACCAGGAACGGTTGAGGGCCCCAGGACTAACACAGCAAGCCAGACGGGGCATGGTGGCTCCCATACCAGGAACGGTTGAGGGCCCCAGGACTAACACAGCAAGCCAGACGGGGCATGGTGGCTCCCATACCAGGAACGGTTGAGGGCCCCAGGACTAACACAGCAAGCCAGACGGGGCATGGTGGCTCCCATACCAGGAACGGTTGAGGGCCCCAGGACTAACACAGCAAGCCAGACGGGGCATGGTGGCTCCCATACCAGGAACGGTTGAGGGCCCCAGGACTAACATAGCAAGCCAGACGGGGCATGGTGGCTCCCATACCAGGAACGGTTGAGGGCCCCAGGACTAACACAGCAAGCCAGACGGGGCATGGTGGCTCCCATACCAGGAACGGTTGAGGGCCCCAGGACTAACACAGCAAGCCAGACGGGGCATGGTGGCTCCCATACCAGGAACGGTTGAGGGCCCCAGGACTAACACAGCAAGCCAGACGGGGCATGGTGGCTCCCATACCAGGAACGGTTGAGGGCCCCAGGACTAACACAGCAAGCCAGACGGGGCATGGTGGCTCCCATACCAGGAACGGTTGAGGGCCCCAGGACTAACACAGCAAGCCAGACGGGGCATGGTGGCTCCCATACCAGGAACGGTTGAGGGCCCCAGGACTAACACAGCAAGCCAGACGGGGCATGGTGGCTCCCATACCAGGAACGGTTGAGGGCCCCAGGACTAACACAGCAAGCCAGACGGGGCATGGTGGCTCCCATACCAGGAACGGTTGAGGGCCCCAGGACTAACACAGCAAGCCAGACGGGGCATGGTGGCTCCCATACCAGGAACGGTTGAGGGCCCCAGGACTAACACAGCAAGCCAGACGGGGCATGGTGGCTCCCATACCAGGAACGGTTGAGGGCCCCAGGACTAACACAGCAAGCCAGACGGGGCATGGCGGCTCCCATATCAGGAACGGTTGAGGGCCCCAGGACTAACACAGCAAGCCACAGTATACAGAACAGCGTACAGTACACAGAACAGCGTACAGTATACAGAACACCGTACATTAAACAGAAGAGTGTACAGTATACAGAACAGTGTACAGTATACAGAACAGTGTACAGTATACAGAACAGCATACAGTATACAGAACCCCGTACAGTATACAGAAGAGTGTACAGTATACAGGACAGCGTACAGTATACAGAACCTTGTATAGTATACAGAACAGTAAATAGTATACAGAACCCCGTACAGTATACAGAACAATGTACAGTCTACAGAACAGCGTACAGTATACAGAATCCCGTACAGTATACAGAACAGTGTACAGTATACAGAACAGCATCCAGTATACAGAACAGTGTACAGTATACAGAACAGTGTACAGTATACAGAACAGTGTACAGTATACAGAACAGCATACAGTATACAGAACAGCATACAGTATACAGAACCCTGTACCGTATACAGAACAGTGTACAGTATACAGAACAGCATACAGTATACAGAACCCTGTACCGTATACAGAACATTGTACAGTATACAGAACAGTGTACAGTATACAGAACCCCGTACAGTATACAGAACCCTGTACCGTATACAGAACATTGTACAGTATACAGAACAGCATACAGTATACAGAACAGCGTACAGTATACAGAACCCCGTACAGTATACAGAACAGCATACAGTATACAGAACAGCGTACAGTATACAGAACCCCGTACAGTATACATAACAGCATACAGTATACAGAACAGCATCCAGAACAGCGTACAGTATACAGAACAGCGTACAGTATACAGAACAGCATACAGTATACAGAACAGCGTACAGTATACAGTATACAGAACAGCGTACAGTATACAGTACAGTATACAGTATACAGAACAGTGTACAGTATATAGAACAGTGTACAGTATACAGAACAGTGTACAGTATACAGAACCCCGTACAGTATACAGAAGAGTGTACAGTATACAGGACAGCGTACAGTATACAGAACCATGTATAGTATACAGAACAGTAAATAGTATACAGAACCCTGTACAGCATACAGAACAGTGTACAGTATACAGAACAATGTACAGTATACAGAACAGCGTACAGTATACAGAACAGCGTACAGTATACAGTACAGTATACAGAACCTCATACAGTATACAGAACAGTGTACAGTATACAGAACAGTGTACAGTATACAGAACCCTGTACAGTATACAGAACAGTGTACAGTATACAGAACCTCATACAGTATACAGTTGTTACGAACCCGGATCCAGCGTCCGAGCACGGAGCAGTGACGACCACGCCATCTGTGGGTCAGCTCCCGAAACCCCCTCCAAACGGACGACGACACCTGGTGAGGGCAACGTGTACTGGCTACGAGGGCCAGTTGCCAGTCCTGTTCAGCGCTCAACACAGCCGCTGCTGACCTCTGGTGAGGTGGTGCTCAGACACCAGCGCCATCTATGGAGTGGATAGGTGGGCGTTTGTGTCTGAGCCTGTAAGTGAGGTGCCTTAGTGTGTCACAGTTATTGATGACGTGTCTGTTTACAGAGTCGACCTGGGACCGCTGTGTTGGAAGTTGAGTCAGTCTACCCGAGGCAGCCATCTCCATACCTTGTACTTTGCTGCAGCAGTTGTGAAGTCGTCCCCCCGGAAGAACACTGTGGTGTGTTACCCTGCCAGTGGAGTGGCAGTAAAAGGATTACCCGGGACCGACTGTTGGAGACGATCATCCACTGGGGTATTGAGGACAGGAGAGTGATTTGTGGTATCACACGAAGCTCCTGTCTAGGGCGTTCCCCTTATATCGTTCGTGGAGTGGCCTGACCAGCCTTGCTGATCCGGAACCTGCCAGCAGACCAGCTGGACGTGTGGTTGACGGCCTCCACGGCGGTACCCCCAGTGGACCTGTGTTTTGGCTGACCTGTGGCCAGGGTAGGCTCAACTTCGCAGAGAATTCGTTGTGAGGCCACGAAGAGGCACTGAGGACTTAGCACCGAGAGCGAGGATCCATAGTCTTCAGCAGAAGACATATGTGTACAGTGTTAATACCCCTCCCCCCGTGTAATCTTTTTATACATTATTTATTGGTGGTGGTTAATATATTATATTAAGTTTTTGCCTTTATTTCCCTTCCCCTTTAAGTTACTTGCGTCACGGATCACATCCCTTGAAAGCCACTACTGGCTTGGGGTCGGATACAACTTCCTCTAACAACATCAGAGTAAGAACCCCGTTGCGTCCCGAGAGGGCCGTAACAACAGTACAGTATACAGTATACAGAACAGTGTACAGTATACAGAACCCCGTTCATTATACAGAACAGTGTAGAGCATACAGAACCTCATACAGTATACAGAACAGTGTACAGTATACAGAACCCTGTACAGTATACAGCACCCCCGTACAGTATACAGAACAGTGTACAGTATACAGAACCTCATACAGTATACAGAACAGTGTACAGTATACAGAACCCCGTACAGTATACAGAACCCCGTACAGTATACTGAACCCCATACAGTATTCAGAACAGTGTAGAGTATACAGAGCCTCGTACAGTATACAGCACCCTGTACAATATACAGAATACTATACCAATAATTCTGTCCAATAACGATGGTCTGCTTTCAGCCACTGATACTGCTATTGAGTTCAATAGGTTCTTCTCTTCCATTGGGTCAACCTTGCTAATGATATTCCGTCTTCCAGTACTAATGTTCAGGACTATCTTACAGGTAACTACCCACAGTCTCTGTACCTAACGCCCGGTAATTCCACTGATGTAAATGAGGTAATCCTTTCCCTTAAGACCAAGTCTAGTGCCCTTTCGGAGATACCAATTCTAATCCTGCCTAACTTGTCTAAAATATTTGAAAAACTAATCTACAAGCAGCTTTACTCCTATCTACCCAAACACAATATACTTAGCTCATGTTAATATGGCTTTAGACCCCCCAAAAAAGTATTAACGATGCACTTATTAGTACGATTAACTTGATACATGCAGCTCTTGATAAAAATGAGTTCCCTGTTGGGTTATTTGTGGACCTGCGTAAGGCTTTTGACACTGTCAACCACCAAAACCTTCTTTTTAAATTACATCATTATGGAGTCAGAGGTCACTCCTTGCAGTACCTTCAATCTTACCTTACTTACAAGCTCTAGTATGTTTCTGTGAATAATTCAATTTCTTCCACCCTACCTATCAACATTGGTGTTCCTTAGGGCAGCATACTTGGCCCTCTCCTCTTTCTCATCTACATTAATGACCTTCCAAATGCCTCTCAACACCTCAAACCTATTCTATTTGCTGACGACACAACCTTCATCTTCTCCAGTCCAGACCCTCTTGCTTTAATTGTCACAGTGAATACTGAACTAAATAAAGTCCGTCTCTGGCTAACTGCCAACAAACTCACCCTCAACATTGACAAAACTTTCTATATTTTGTTTGGCAATAAATCCTCAAATCAAATTAATCTAAGGATAAACAATATTCAAATTTGTAACAAAGTAGATGGCAAATTCACTGGTGTTCTCATAGACACCAAGCTGAATTTCCAGGGACACATTCTAAATATATCAAAAAAAGTTTCAAAAACTGTTGGCATTCTTTCTAAGATCAGATATTATGTACCTCGCCCTGCCCTGGTGATGCTCTATTACTCTCTCATCTATCCTTATCTCAATTATGGTATTTGTGCTTGGGGTTCTACTACACAAAATCATTTATGCCCTCTAATTATTAAACACAAAGCTGCTATTAGAACAATATCTAACTCTGGCCCCAGACAGCACTCGGTACCCTTACTCAAATCTTGAAATATGTTAGATATTAAGTCACTGCACATCCTCTCATGTGTACTCAATATATTTAAAACTCTGAACTGCAATGTCAATCCTGAACTTAGAAGCTTCCTAGAAGGTTGTAACAGAACTCATGGGCATCGCACCAGAAACAAATACCTATTTGATATTCCAAGAGTGCGACTTAACCAAACTAGAAATGCTCTACAATTGAAGGGACCCAGAATGTGGAACGACCTTCCCAATCATGTCAAAGACTGTACCTCCCTCAACCAGATTAAGAGTAAAACCAAGTACTACCTAATTAACTCCATGTACCCTACCTTACCCCCTAAATGTCAACCCATGTCTTGCTATTTTTTTTAAACAATGCTGTTTGTTTACCAACTTGTACAATTGCTGATTTCTGCCATGTTCCCCCCTTTTTTTATTTTTTTTTCAACATAATTTATACCTAATCCCAATTACTATTAAGTTTTAGTCTAAGTTCCCCCCCCCCCACATTGCCCGAAACGCTTTGCGTACTAGTGGCTTTAGGTATTGTATAAGAACTTAAGAACATAAGAACAAAGGCAACTGCAGAAGGCCTGTTGGCCCATACGAGGCAGCTCCTATTTATAACCACCCAATCCCACTCATATACATGTCCAACCCATGCTTGAAACAATCGAGGGACCCCACCTCCACAATGTTACGCGGCAATTGGTTCCACAAATCAACAACCCTGTTACTGAACCAGTATTTACCCAAGTCTTTCATAAATCTTAACTTATCCAATTTATACCCATTGTTTCGTGTTTTGTCTTGTGTAGATACTTTTAATACCCTATTAATATCCCCTTTGTTATGTCCATTCACCCACTTGTAAGAACATAAGAACATAAGAACAAAGGTAACTGCAGAAGGCCTACCGGCCCATACGAGGCAGCTCCTATTCTATAACCACCCAATCCCACTCATATACTTGTCCAACCCGCGCTTGAAACAATCGAGGGACCCCACCTCCACCACGTTACGCGGCAATTGGTTCCACAAATCTACAACCCTGTTACTGAACCAGTATTTACCCAAGTCTTTCCTAAATCTAAACTTATCCAATTTATACCCATTGTTTCGTGTTCTGTCCTGTGTTGATACTTTTAATACCCTATTAATATCCCCCTTGTTATGTCCATTCACCCACTTGTAAACCTCTATCATGTCGCCCCTAACTCTTCGCCTTTCCAGTGAATGCAACTTAAGCTTTGTTAATCTTTCTTCATATGAAAGATTTCTAATTTGGGGAATTAACTTAGTCATCCTACGCTGGACACGTTCAAGTGAATTTATATCCATTCTATAATATGGCGACCAAAACTGAACTGCATAATCTAAATGGGGCCTAACTAGAGCAAGATATAGCTTGAGAACCACACCAGGTGTCTTGTTACTAACGCTGCGATTAATAAATCCAAGTGTCCGATTTGCCTTATTACGAACATTTATGCATTGATCCTTTTGTTTTAAATTCTTACTAATCATAACTCCCAGATCCCTTTCGCAATCCGACTTCGCAATCACAACACCATCTAGCTCGTATCTTGTAACTCTATCATCATTACCTAACCTCAGAACTTTACATTTATCAGCATTAAACTGCATCTGCCAATCCTTTGACCATTTCAAAACCCTATCTAGATCAACTTGAAGTGATAGTGAGTCCTCCTCCGAATTAATTTCCCTACCGATTTTCGTATCATCGGCAAATTTGCAAATGTTGCTACTCAAACCTGAATCTAAATCATTTATATATATTATAAACAACAGAGGTCCCAGGACAGAGCCTTGAGGCACTCCACTTACAACATTTTCCCACTCTGACTTGATTCCATTTATACTAACTCTCTGTTTCCTTTGGTATAGCCATGCCCTAATCCAGCTTAATATAGCACCCCCAATACCATGAGACTCTATTTTTTTAATCAGTCTTTCATGTGGCACTGTATCAAAAGCTTTGCTAAAGTCAAGGTATACAACATCGCAATCCTTACCACTATCAACTGCCTCAACAATGCTAGAATAAAAAGATAACAAATTTGTTAAACATGAACGGCCATTTATAAAACCATGTTGCGACTCAATTATTAATTTATGTTTTTCAAGATGAAGACGAATTTTATTTGCTATTATAGATTCGAGTAACTTTCCCACAATAGACGTTAGGCTAATTGGTCGATAGTTAGACGCAAGTGATCTATCTCCTTTCTTAAAAACTGGTATCACATTAGCAACTTTCCAAAACTCTGGCACTCTGCCTGACTCTATTGATTTATTAAATATGGTTGACAGTGGGTCACAAAGCTCCTCTTTGCATTCTTTAAGCACCCTAGCAAACACTTCATCCGGCCCTGGGGATTTGTTTGGTTTGAGTTTTACTATTTGTTTAAGAACATCCTCCCTGGTAACTGCTAAACTCGTCAACCTGTCCTCGTCCCCACCCACATAGACTTGTTCGGCTGAAGGCATATTGTTAAGTTCCTCTTTAGTAAATACAGATACAAAATATTTATTAAAAATACTACTCATCTCTTCATCACTATCTGTTATTTGACCTGTCTCAGTTTTTAATGGACCTATCCTTTCCCTAGTCTTAGTACGATATAACTGAAAAAACCCTTTAGGATTTGTCTTTGCTTGCCCTGCTATGCGAACTTCATAGTTTCTTTTTGCTTTCCTTATCTCTTTTTTAACATTTCTAACCAGTTGTACGAATTCCTGTTCTAAAGTGACCTCCCCATTTTTAATCCTTTTGTACCAAGCTCTCTTTTTACCTATAAGGTTCTTCAAATTCTTTGTTATCCACTTTGGGTCATTAGTATACGATCTATTCAATTTGTATGGTATACTACGTTCCTGTGCTTTGTTTAGAATATTCTTAAATAAGTTATATATTGAATCCACATCGAAATCCCCATTTAAGTCACCTATCGCTGGGTTCATGTCTCGCTCCAAGACCGGCCCACACCCCATACCCAAGCCTTTCCAATCAATTTGACCCAAAAAATTTCTTAGGCTATTAAAATCAGCTTTTCGAAAATCTGGCACTTTAACAGAATTTTCTCCTACTGGTCTATTCCATTCTATGCTAAATCTGATTTCTTTGTGATCACTGCTCCCTAGCTCACTCCCTATTTCGATGTCATTAATTTGCGTTTCCCTGTTAGTTAACACTAAATCTAAAATATTATTTTCCCGTGTTGGTTCCTTAATGTGTTGCGTAAGAAAGCAATCGTCAATTAATTCTAGAAAATCTTCTGCTTCACTATTCCCTGTTTTGTTCAACCAGTTTATTCCGCTAAAATTAATGTCACCCATGACATAAATACTGTTAGATCTAGATGCTCTAGATATTTCATCCCATAGATGCTTTGCTTCCATTCTGTCTAAATTTGGTGGCCTATATATTACTCCTATTATAATATTATTAGCTTTTTCGTTTAATTCAATCCAAATAGTTTCTGTGTGTGGCTCTGTTTTGATTCCCTCTTTGAGACTACATTTCAAATTGTCCCTAACATATATGGCTACTCCACCTCCTCGTCTAATATATCTATCTGTGTGAAATAGTTTAAATCCATATATTTGATATTCAGCTAATAGTTCTCTATTTTCTACATTCATCCACGTTTCGGTAAGTGCAATAATATCTATTTTTTCTGTGCAGACAAGAGCATTTAATTCGTTAATTTTATTTCTTAGACTTCTACTGTTAGTGTAATATACCCTAAGTGAATTGTTATTTTGCGGACCTTCTCTTTCCCTGATCGTTTTGCCAATTCCTTTCTCCCACAAACACATACTTTTATTACCTCCTTCCTCCAAATCAATTCCCATACCTCTATCTACTAACAGTTTAAACCCAAACAAACACCTCTAACCACTTCTTCTAGCGAGTTCGCAACAACAACAACCCCAGCTCTCGATAGATGCACCCCATCACGAGCATACATTTCATTTCTTCCATAGAAGTGTTCCCAGTTGTCTATGAAAGATATTGCATTTGATTTGCAATATCTTTCCAGCCGGCAATTGACACCAAGTGCCCTCGATATCCATTCATTTCCCACTCCCTTTCTTGGAAGAATGCCACATATGATCGGGATTCCTCCCTTGCTCCTAACTAACTCTATGGCTGTTTTATACCTCTGAATCAGTTCCTCACTCCTGACTCGACCAACATCATTTCCTCCCACGCTAATGCAAATAATGGGATTGTTCCCATTACCAGCCATAATATCATTCATGTTGTTTATAATATCACCAATGCCAGCTCCGGGATAGCAAACCCTTAACCTGTTCCCCCTATCTCTAGCACAGAACGTTCTATCCAAATACCTTATCTGGGAATCTCCCACAACTAATGTTTGCTTAGGTACTTCCTTTACTTTCTGAGGGGCCTGCGCTTCCTTTCTCTTCGTTGCTTTCCCTTTTGCGCGATCCACAGTCTCTCCACAGCACTCGTCCTCCAAAACGTCAAATGAATTTGAAGTTGCTATGGCGTTTGAAGGCGGCTTTATCAAAGTCTTCTTAAGGCCCCTGTCTTTCGCAACTCTCCAAGACGAGGTCCCTTTACTGCTGGTCTCCTCCTTCGTTACTTCTCGTTGTTTTTTAAGCTGACGCACCTCCTCCCGCAGAGAGTCCAACTCTGTCCTCAGGGCTCCCACTAGAGTCACCAGGTCCTTCACTACAACTTCCATATTGCTATGATAATATAACAACACTCAGGAGCTCCGGTTAACACAACCTCTCACTGTGACTTCACCTGACCGACTTGTAAACCTCTATCATGTCACCCCTAACTCTTCGCCTTTCCAGTGAATGCAACTTAAGCTTTGTTAATCTTTCTTCATATGAAAGATTTCTAATTTGGGGAATTAACTTAGTCATCCTACGCTGGACACGTTCAAGTGAATTTATATCCATTCTATAATATGGCGACCAAAACTGAACTGCATAATCTAAATGGGGCCTAACTAGAGCAAGATATAGCTTGAGAACCACACCAGGTGTCTTGTTACTAACGCTGCGGTTAATAAATCCAAGTGTCCGATTTGCCTTATTACGAACATTTATGCATTGATCCTTTTGTTTTAAATTCTT
The DNA here is from genome assembly GCF_040958095.1 of Procambarus clarkii. NCBI lineage: Eukaryota > Metazoa > Arthropoda > Malacostraca > Decapoda > Cambaridae > Procambarus > Procambarus clarkii. The sequence goes on from NC_091186.1 coordinate 6,686,199, forward strand.
ACTAATCATAACTCCCAGATCCCTTTCGCAATTCGACTTCGCAATCTCAACACCATCTAGCTCGTATCTTGTAACCCTATCATCATTACCTAACCTCAGAACTTTACATTTATCAGCATTAAACTGCATCTGCCAATCCTTCGACCATTTCAAAACCCTATCTAGATCAACTTGAAGTGATAGTGAGTCCTCCTCTGAATTAATTTCCCTACCGATTTTCGTATCATCGGCAAATTTGCAAATGTTGCTACCTGAATCTAAATCTTTTATATATATTATAAACAACAGAGGTCCCAGGACAGAGCCCTGAGGCACCCCACTTACAACATTTTCCCACTCTGACTTGACTCCATTTATACTAACTCGCTGTTTCCTTTGGTATAGCCATGCCCTAATCCAGCTTAATATAGCACCCCCAATACCATGAGACTCTAACTTTTTAATCAGTCTTTCATGTGGCACTGTATCAAAAGCTTTGCTAAAGTCAAGGTACACAACATCGCAATCCTTACCACTATCAACTGCCTCAACAATGCTAGAATAAAAAGATAACAAATTTGTTAAACATGAACGGCCATTTATAAAACCATGTTGCGACTCAATTATTAATTTATGTTTTTCAAGATGAAGACGAATTTTATTTGCTATTATAGATTCGAGTAACTTTCCCACAATAGACGTTAGGCTAATTGGTCGATAGTTAGACGCAAGTGATCTATCTCCTTTCTTAAAAACTGGTATCACATTAGCAACTTTCCAAAACTCTGGCACTCTGCCTGACTCTATTGATTTGATTAAATATGGTTGACAGTGGGTCACAAAGCTCCTCTTTACATTCTTTAAGCACCCTGGCAAACACTTCATCCGGCCCTGGGGATTTGTTTGGTTTGAGTTTTACTATTTGTTTAAGAACATCCTCCCTGGTAACTGTTAAACTCGTCAACCTGTCCTCGTCCCCACCCACATAGACTTGTTCGGCTGAAGGCATATTGTTAAGTTCCTCTTTAGTAAATACAGATACAAAATATTTATTAAAAATACTACTCATCTCTTCATCACTATCTGTTATTTGACCTGTCTCAGTTTTTAATGGACCTATCCTTTCCCTAGTCTTAGTACGATATAACTGAAAAAACCCTTTAGGATTTGTCTTTGCTTGCCCTGCTATGCGAACTTCATAGTTTCTTTTTGCTTTCCTTATCTCTTTTTTAACATTTCTAACCAGTTGTACGAATTCCTGTTCTAAAGTGACCTCCCCATTTTTAATCCTTTTGTACCAAGCTCTCTTTTTACCTATAAGGTTCTTCAAATTCTTTGTTATCCACTTTGGGTCATTAGTATTCGATCTATTCAATTTGTATGGTATACTACGTTCCTGTGTATTGTTTAGAATATTCTTTAATAAGTTATATATTGAATCCACATCGAAATCCCCATTTACGTCACCTATCGCTGGGTTCATGTCTCGCTCCAAGACCGGCCCCCACCCCATACCCAAGACTTTCCAATTAATTTGACCCAAAAAATTTCTAAGGCTATTAAAATCAGCTTTTCGAAAATCTGGCACTTTAACAGAATTTTCTCCTACAGGTCTATTCCATTCTATGCTAAATCTGATTTCTTTGTGATCACTGTTCCCTCACTCACTCCCTATTTCGATGTCATTAATTTGTGTTTCCCTGTTAGTTAACACTAAATCTAAAATATTATTTTCCCGTGTTGGTTCCTTAATGTGTTGCGTAAGAAAGCAATCGTCAATTAATTCTAGAAAATCTTCTGCTTCACTATTCCCTGTTTTGTTCAACCAGTTTATTCCAGTATGTACTAGCTCTATTTATAAACCCAACATTATGTTCGTAAATCAACTATGTATGTACTTTCCTGAATAAAATTTACTTTACTTTACTTACTTTACCAGTAATAGAAGACAAAAGACCCTGCCAACGGGCAAGGATTGAGGAATGAATAACTGGGTAGAAGTTGGAGTAGAGGATACCTTTACGGGAGATGGCACAAGTGTGGAGAGCCTCCTTAGTGGCAGCGTCACCATGCTCATTTAAGGACACACCAATATGGCTGGGAACCCAGCAAAACTCCACTGTCTTCACTCTACTAGAGATAAGAAACAGCCAATGTTGAGTTTCGACTACTACAGGATGGACTGGATTAAAGCACTCCAGAGCCATGAGGGCACTGTGAGTGTCAACTACAACATCAAAGGAGAGTTGACAGCGAGAAAGCAGTGACGAAGGACATACAAAATAGCATAAAGTTCCACCATGAAGATGCTAGTCTCCGGAGGCAGGCGACACATATAGGTGTTGTCAGGGAAAACAACAGAGTAGCCTACACCGTCGGCAGACTTAGACCCTTCTGTACTTAGATTTAGACCCAGACTTTACTCCTCTTACCTCCCCCCCCTCCACCCCTGTAGGAGGGGTAAAGCTTTAGTCACGTGAGTCAAAGTTTTACAAAACTGAGGAAAGGGGACCCTTCAAAGGGGCAAGGACGGAACGACATGAAGAGAAATATTGTTAACAAGAACCGAAAGAGAATCTTGTATGCGAGACAATCGTACAGAAAGAGGTAAGTGGTGAAAGGGAACAGGGGACCACAAGAGGAGTAAAGGTCAAAATACGACATTAACGAGAGTAAGGGACCGTGCAAGGTAGCGAAGACAGTAGCGATCATGTTGATCCTGTAGAGACAGGACGCCAGTTTCGGCGTTAGCGATCACAGGCTTAGGGGTAGGAGTCGAAAGAAAGGCACCAGATCTGAGGAGCAACTCAGTATGGTGCAGAGTATCCAAACGGTGAAGAGTAGAAGGAGAAGTAGACGAGTAAGCAGGGCAACCCTAATCGAGTTTAGACAGTAAGAGAGAGGAATTTAGAAAGAGAAGCATGCGCCTATCCGCTCCCCAAGTATGAGACAGGACCTTATATCAGTTAGTGGCCTTAGAGCGTTCAACTCGGAGGTAAGAGATATAGGGTGACCAAGACAAACAAGTGTCAAAGAATAACCTCAAAAGATTATCAGAATCTTTGTACACAAGGGGATGACCATAAAGCGACAAAGGGGGATGAAGAACGACCTGCTTCTAAGTAAACGTCATAGCACAAGTTTTAGTTGTAAAGAACATGAAGCCATGATTGGTGGCCCAAGACGACACGGCATCAATCATACGTTAAAGCCGTCGTTGAAGGAAAGGCGAGTCATCACCTCGACAGCAGAGGGTAAGATCATCAACATAGAGTGCTGAGAAGATGCCAGAGGGAAGGGAGGAAAGAAGACCATTGAGGGCAACCAGAAAAAGAGTAGTGCTCAGAACATTACCTTGGGGCACACCACCGTACTGCCGAAAAGAGGCACAGAGGGTGGTACCAAACCTCACTCTAAAGGAACGACTAGAGAGAGAAAGCTTCGGAGGAAGAGAGGGAGATTACTACGAAGGCTAAAAGAACGGAGTTGGGACAGACTATGGTATCTCCAGGTGGTGTCGTATGCCTTTTCCAGGTCAAAAAGGACAACAACAACAACGGAGGTCTTCGTAGCAAAAGCAGTACGAATATGGACCTCCAAGTTCACCAAGACATCAGTCAAGCTGCAGCACTTGCAAAAGCCAAATTGAGAAGTGGAGAGGAGCTGGTGATAGTGTTCCAAGAACCACATCAGACGAACATTGACCACACGTTCAAAGAGTTTGCAGATGTAACTTGTGAGTGCAAAGGTTCAGAACTCCTTAGGTGATGTCCTTAGAGACCTTGGTTTCCGAATACGAAGAACAACTGCCTCGACCCAGTCCTCGGGGACTGACGACGACTCCCAGATACGGTTATACAGATTCAGTAAATACTGAAACGCGCTTGGAGGGAGATGATGCAACATCTCATAATGAATGTCATCTGAGCCTTTTGACACTGCACTTGTGAATTTAAGGGCACCATCTAATCTTGAGGTTCCTCGAGGTTATCTTGAGATGATTTCGGGGCTTAGCATCCCCGCGGCCCGGCCCTCGACCAGGCCTCCTTTTTGTTACACACTGCAAGGTGATTAAGTGATGTGGTAATTAAGTAATTAGTGTCATTACTGTGTATTAAAAATAGAGGCATCAGAGGTAGAACATTCCTAGATGACAGCGAGAGTGCATGGGGGAATTGTGTGAAAATCTCCCTAGAGTGCAAGGGGGGATTGTGTGAAAATCCACCAGAGTGCATGGGGGGATTGTGTGAAAATCCACCAGAGTGCATGGGGGGATTGTGTGAAAATCCTGGTCAGGCTTCAGCCTCAGGAAACCCTCGTGTGTTCAGCAGAACTCCAGGTTGCAATCCTTTTCCATGTTGTGGCCTGATTGTCTGAGGTGTGTGTGGTGGACTACCAAACACACAGGTTGTTAGTGTGATTACTCACTGTGAATCAAATTAGTATTGTGAGGATTGCTAAACATGCCCTCGTACTGATTTTTTAGGCTTACGCTAATTTCTTTGTCGTCCTCTGTGCATGAACCTTTGTTTATAATAATAGGTCCAATACTGGAGGAGATTTTTATTACGATTTCACATAATTGAAATATTTTGGAGTGTTCCTTTTCTCTCGAGTGACTTTCTGTTCTAATTTACAAGGCCTTACAAGAATGTAAAAACATCATTGCTATGTATTCTTATAAACCCAACGTACCTACTTTTATATAAATAAATAAATAACATTTCTTCACTCTGGTATGGTTGGTGTACGTATGGTTGATGTGAGGCCTCACCAGGTGACTCTCTGGGTGTTACTGGCATCAGTGAAGTGCCAGAAGCAGAGCTTTCTTTCCTTCACAGTTGAGGGGAGGAACCAGTGGAGCTGGGGGTGCCCAAAGCCTCACAGGGACAACGACTATCCAAAGTGGACCTCTGGGCTCATATTGCTGCTCAGCAACGACAGCAGTGATTCTTGTTGACACTCCCAAGTTGGGTGAGAAAGAACTAAGAAATAATCCCCACCTGTTATGATATGAAGTTATCATGAGGTTATCATATCTCCCAATATATATATATATATATATATATATATATATATATATATATATATGCGAACAAGCCTGAATGGTCCCCAGGACTATATGCGAATGAAAACTCACACCCCAGAAGTGACTCGAACCCATACTCCCAGGTGCAACGCAACTGGTAACTACAGGGCGCCTTAATCCACTTGACCATCACGGCCGTCAAAAGGAAGTGATAGCCGAGGCTATTTGAGCCACTTCCCCAACGACAACTCGGATGGTAATCTTGGGCATAGCATTTCACCAAATCACCTCATTCTTTGGGGCACACGTGAGGAACACAAATGCGAACAAGCCTGAATGGTCCCCAGGACTATATGCGAATGAAAACTCACACCCCAGAAGTGACTCGAACCCATACTCCCAGGTGCAACGCAACTGGTAACTACAGAGCGCCTTAATCCACTTGACCATCACGGCCGTCAAAAGGAAGTGATAGCCGAGGCTATTTGAGCCACTTCCCCGACGACAACTCGGATGGTAATCTTGGGCATAGCATTTCACCAAATCACCTCATTCTTTGGGGCACACGTGAGGAACACAAATGCGAACAAGCCTGAATGGTCCCCAGGACTATATGCGAATGAAAACTCACACCCCAGAAGTGACTCGAACCCATACTCCCAGGTGCAACGCAACTGGTAACTACAGGGCGCCTTAATCCACTTGACCATCACGGCCGTCAAAAGGAAGTGATAGCCGAGGCTATTTGAGCCACTTCCCCGACGACAACTCGGATGGTAATCTTGGGCATAGCATTTCACCAAATCACCTCATTCTTTGGGGCACACGTGAGGAACACAAATGCGAACAAGCCTGAATGGTCCCCAGGACTATATGCGAATGAAAACTCACACCCCAGAAGTGACTCGAACCCATACTCCCAGGTGCAACGCAACTGGTAACTACAGGGCGCCTTAATCCACTTGACCATCACGGCCGTCAAAAGGAAGTGATAGCCGAGGCTATTTGAGCCACTTCCCCGACGACAACTCGGATGGTAATCTTGGGCATAGCATTTCACCAAATCACCTCATTCTTTGGGGCACACGTGAGGAACACAAATGCGAACAAGCCTGAATGGTCCCCAGGACTATATGCGAATGAAAACTCACACCCCAGAAGTGACTCGAACCCATACTCCCAGGTGCAACGCAACTGGTAACTACAGGGCGCCTTAATCCACTTGACCATCACGGCCGTCAAAAGGAACTGATAGCCGAGGCTATTTGAGCCACTTCCCCGACGACAACTCGGATGGTAAGTTGTCGGATGGTAAGATTCCGAGTTGTCGTCGGGGAAGTGGCTCAAATAGCCTCGGCTATCAGTTCCTTTTGACGGCCGTGATGGTCAAGTGGATTAAGGCGCCCTGTAGTTACCAGTTGCGTTGCACCTGGGAGTATGGGTTCGAGTCACTTCTGGGGTGTGAGTTTTCATTCGCATATAGTCCTGGGGACCATTCAGGCTTGTTCGCATTTGTGTTCCTCACGTGTGCCCCAAAGAATGAGGTGATTTGGTGAAATGCTATGCCCAAGATTACCATCCGAGTTGTCGTCGGGGAAGTGGCTCAAATAGCCTCGGCTATCACTTCCTTTTGACGGCCGTGATGGTCAAGTGGATTAAGGCGCCCTGTAGTTACCAGTTGCGTTGCACCTGGGAGTATGGGTTCGAGTCACTTCTGGGGTGTGAGTTTTCATTCGCATATAGTCCTGGGGACCATTCAGGCTTGTTCGCATTTGTGTTCCTCACGTGTGCCCCAAAGAATGAGGTGATTTGGTGAAATGCTATGCCCAAGATTACCATCCGAGTTGTCGTCGGGGAAGTGGCTCAAATAGCCTCGGCTATCACTTCCTTTTGACGGCCGTGATGGTCAAGTGGATTAAGGCGCCCTGTAGTTACCAGTTGCGTTGCACCTGGGAGTATGGGTTCGAGTCACTTCTGGGGTGTGAGTTTTCATTCGCATATAGTCCTGGGGACCATTCAGGCTTGTTCGCATTTGTGTTCCTCACGTGTGCCCCAAAGAATGAGGTGATTTGGTGAAATGCTATGCCCAAGATTACCATCCGAGTTGTCGTCGGGGAAGTGGCTCAAATAGCCTCGGCTATCACTTCCTTTTGACGGCCGTGATGGTCAAGTGGATTAAGGCGCCCTGTAGTTACCAGTTGCGTTGCACCTGGGAGTATGGGTTCGAGTCACTTCTGGGGTGTGAGTTTTCATTCGCATATAGTCCTGGGGACCATTCAGGCTTGTTCGCATTTGTGTTCCTCACGTGTGCCCCAAAGAATGAGGTGATTTGGTGAAATGCTATGCCCAAGATTACCATCCGAGTTGTCGTCGGGGAAGTGGCTCAAATAGCCTCGGCTATCACTTCCTTTTGACGGCCGTGATGGTCAAGTGGATTAAGGCGCCCTGTAGTTACCAGTTGCGTTGCACCTGGGAGTATGGGTTCGAGTCACTTCTGGGGTGTGAGTTTTCATTCGCATATAGTCCTGGGGACCATTCAGGCTTGTTCGCATTTGTGTTCCTCACGTGTGCCCCAAAGAATGAGGTGATTTGGTGAAATGCTATGCCCAAGATTACCATCCGAGTTGTCGTCGGGGAAGTGGCTCAAATAGCCTCGGCTATCACTTCCTTTTGACGGCCGTGATGGTCAAGTGGATTAAGGCGCCCTGTAGTTACCAGTTGCGTTGCACCTGGGAGTATGGGTTCGAGTCACTTCTGGGGTGTGAGTTTTCATTCGCATATAGTCCTGGGGACCATTCAGGCTTGTTCGCATTTGTGTTCCTCACGTGTGCCCCAAAGAATGAGGTGATTTGGTGAAATGCTATGCCCAAGATTACCATCCGAGTTGTCGTCGGGGAAGTGGCTCAAATAGCCTCGGCTATCACTTCCTTTTGACGGCCGTGATGGTCAAGTGGATTAAGGCGCCCTGTAGTTACCAGTTGCGTTGCACCTGGGAGTATGGGTTCGAGTCACTTCTGGGGTGTGAGTTTTCATTCGCATATATATATATATATATATATATATATATATATATATATATATATATATATATATATATATATTTAAATATAGAAGGGAGTACCACCTCTAGCTGGAAGAAGGGGGACCCATAGCCTCGGAGGAAACCACACATAACGCATTGGAGGGAATGTAGGTCCCCTCCAATACAGTTTCTGTGTGCTTTTCTCCTACCACCCCCTTCCTCTTTTTTTTTCTCTATTGTGTATTTAAAGGTTACAAGACATACAAAACAAATGCCTAAAGGTTATGGATATCTTGAAGCTCCTCCGTTTCCGGACAGGAACCGAGGGCGCATTTCCCCTCTGGATCGCCACACTGAGGCGCTGAAACAAAAAACTTGAAGCCCTTGGGTCTCTGGTGACATCAATGAGCTTGGAACCCAATTTATTGAGAAATCCCAAGGCACTCTTGCCCCAGGGGCCATGCATCTCAGACGCAATGGGAACAATGAGGTATTGACCTTCCAGTCACCTGTACTTGAGTGAATTTGCTGCTTCCCTGTGGTCGGCCGCCCCACCTGCTTGATCAGCTCCGAAGTGTACATAGGTGTCAGCCAGGGTGGATACACGTGTGTAGTCCCACACCAACTCTCTACCCTCCTTCCAGGAGAATATGGTGATGCCATCAGGGCGAAGTGTGGGGAAATCCGGGTTTTGAATCCCTAGGATGCGAGGTTCTCTCTCCGCTGGGCACCTAGCTGAGACGAGGCTTCTCTTGATGTCATTGACCTCGTTGTGTCTTGCATGCCAGCCCTTTGTGCTTCCGCAAAGCAACCCATGCAGTCCGTATTGGTCTACTTCCACCCTGTTGCAAATACCCAGTACACTTGTATTCAGTGTGAATTGGGGCACCAAGGCGGAAGGCCACTGCTACACGAAGGGATTCTGGATCTAGGCGCGTGCCCATTGCTGACATGGGTACTGCCAGGAGGAAGTCTATATATATATATGCCAGGAACTATATATATATATATATATATATATATATATATATATATATATATATATATATATATATATATATATATATATATATATATAAAATATATATATATATATATACTTATATATATATATGTCGTACCTAGTAGCCAGAACGCACTTCTCAGCCTACTATGCAAGGCCCGATTTGCCTAATAAGCCAAGTTTTCATGAATTAATTGTTTTTCGACTACCTAACCTAACTTTTTTGGCTACCTAACCTAACCTAACCTATAGAGATAGGTTAGGTTAGGTTCGCTCATATATCTACAATAATTTTAACTCCAATAAAAAAAAATGACCTCATACATAATGAAATGGGTAGCTTTGTCATTTCATAAAAAAAATTAGAGAAAATATATTAATTCAGGAAAACTTGGCTTATTAGGCAAATCGGGCCTTGCATAGTAGGCCGAGAAGAGCATTCTGGCTACTAGGTACGACGTATATATATATATATATATATATATATATATATATATATATATATATATATATATATATATATATATATATATATATATATATAGGGGGGGAGGGGGGAGTGATGGGGGAGGCTCTCGAGCTGCCTACAGTGATGTTAGTGGAAAGTTAGTGCGTTCATAAGCAAATTGGTGAGTGTAGTGTTAAAACAAAGTGCACTAGTGATTTCCCCGAGTGTTTGATAGTGTGTAACAAGTGTGACGGCGGCCTCCCTCGCGTGCCCCCCCTCCACCACCCCCGCCCGCCATCTTCCCCCACCCCGCTACCTGCGCCCGACCCAGCCAGCCGCCCATCAACACACAGCCTACCCACACGCGGTGCCCAGGCCATGCCCAACTCCCCCAGGAGGGTAATGCTTGCCGTGTTACTCTCCATCTGGGAAGGAGAGGGTGCACTCAGCGGGCAGCCAGGTGTCATCACATCTAGGCATGGCACATGTCGCACCTGACACACAGCCTCTTTCCAGCCAAGAAGATGGCCACCCAAGAGGAAACTGTCAAGTGTGTGACAGACGGTATCGTCTCAATTCAAATGGAACTGTCCGCTATCATTCTCTCAATTCAGGTGGTTGTCTAGGGTCTAGGCGCCTGCCCCGGGGCAGTGACGATGGACAACCTGCTGCAGGAGCGAGGAACAATACCTCCCTCAACTTCATTTCAGCAGATAATCTGCTTGAAGCAATCAAAGCGACGTCCACCAGGACCTTGCCCCACATCCCCAAGGCTGCCCGTCATCAAGCAGCAGCCAAACTCACCAGTCTGCTGACAAAGGTCAACAATGCTCCCAGAACCTCTGGACCGTGGCACAATCTCCTTCTATTTGGGAATGCATGCCTAGCATTACCGCCCAGGAGAGACAAGTCATTAGCAACCTCTGTAATCAGGGCACTTAATGAATTCCCCAGAGCAGACAACCTGGTCCGCCTCCCCCCTCGTGCCAAGAACACCAGCCGCAGGACGACCAACAATAACTGTGGATTAAGGCGTCTTGTACATACCAGTTGCGTTGCTTCTGGGAGTATGGGTTCGAGTCACTTCTGGGGTGTGAGTTTTCAGTTGCATATTGTCCTGGGGACCATTCAGGCTTGTTCGCATTTGTGTTCCTCACGTGTGCCCCAAAGAATGAGGTGATTTGGTAAAATGCTATGCCCAAGATTACTATCCGAGTGCCGGAGGTGGGGTGGTTCAAATAGCTTCGGCTATCACCTCATTATGTCCGGTCGTGATGGTCAAGTGGATTAAGGCGTCTTGTACATACCAGTTGCATTGCTCCTGGGAGTATGGGTTCGAGTCACTTCTGGGGTGTGAGTTTTCACTTGCATATTGTCCTGGGGACCATTCAGGCTTGTTCGCATTTGTGTTCCTCACGTGTGCCCCAAAGAATGAGGTGATTTGGTAAAATGCTATGCCCAAAATTACTATCCGAGTGCCGGCGGTGGGGTGGTTCAAATAGCTTCGGCTATCACCTCATTATGTCCGGTCGTGATGGTCAAGTGGATTAAGGCGTCTTGTACATACCAGTTGCGTTGCTCCTGGGAGTATGGGTTCGAGTCACTTCTGGGGTGTGAGTTTTCAGTTGCATATTGTCCTGGGGACCATTCAGGCTTGTTCGCATATATATATATATATATATATATATATATATATATTTATATATATATATATATATATATATATATATATATATATATATATATATATATATATATATATATATATATATATATATATATGTGTGTGTGTATATCACGAAAATAAACACGTGATTAAGAATGTGACAATGTCAGACCACGGAGGAAAAATGAAACAGGAAATTTCCTTAAGTACTTTCGTATATTAAATACATCTTCAGAAGGTCATTTTACAGATCGAGTGATGGGTATAAATAGGCAGGAAGGAGTGGTGAAGTAAGGTGAGGTACAATACTTGGACAACGCAGACGGCCCATTGGCCCATCAGATGCACCCAATTGGCACATCCGATGTAGCCCAATGGCCCATCTGATACAGCAGACATTCAAGCATAATATATAGGTAATTATAACATAAAGAAGTAAATATATACAATAAATTAGTGAGACAAATGTTTTTCAATGATTCTACTTAAATCGCCCTTTAGCTGATCTATTAGAAATGGATCTAAGTTATATAGACCACTGCTAATATTCAAATTACTTTCTTTGGTGATCTGTATCAAAGCAGATTCAATTATGTTTCTGTTATAGGTGCTTTTACAATTTGTTATTGAAGAAGCACTCTCCCAATCAATTTGGTGAGCTTTTTCTGACAAATGCACAAACAAAGCATTAGACAATTGGCCATGTCTTACAGAGTATTTATGTTGCGATATTCTACATTTTAAATCTTTAGATGTTTGCCCGACATAGAACTTATTACATTCGTTACAAGGTATTTTATAAATGACGCAATTATCACTACGAGGGCTGTTCCTTACTAATAGCTTACCAACAGTGTTTTCGTAGCTAAACATTACATCTATATTAAAAAGTTTCAAGGCCTTGACAATATTCTCAAACCCAGAGAAATATGGTAAACATAACACATTCTTTGGGCGAATCCTTTCACTGCATACATTATTATAATATGTACGACGAGCTTTGTTACGACAAACTTCCAAAAAATTCAGTGGGTAACAAAGCTTAAGACCAATCGAGTCAATATTCTTAAATTCTTCATCTAAGAATTCTGGACTCACAACTCGAAGAGCTCTTAGATACATTGAAGAAAAAATTGACTTTTTTACATTGTATTTATGCCCTGAAAAATAATGAACATAAGATAAATTGTTCGTAGGTTTTCTGTAAACACTAAACTTTAATGAAGAGTTTTCCCTATGAATAAGCACATCTAAGAATGGCAAACATTTATCAATTTCAGTCTCCATAGTAAATTTTATGGAGGTGACTTGGTCATTAAGTTTGGCTACAAATTCGTCTGTGTTACCAAAGAAAGTAATTTCAATATTAGCAGTGGTCTATATAACTTAGATCCATTTCTAATAGATCAGCTAAAGGGCGATTTAAGTAGAATCATTGAAAAACATTTGTCTCACTAATTTATTGTATATATTTACTTCTTTATGTTATAATTACCTATATATTATGCTTGTATGTCTGCTGTATCAGATGGGCCATTGGGCTACATCGGATGTGCCAATTGGGTGCATCTGATGGGCCAATGGGCCGTCTGCGTTGTCCAAGTATTGTACCTCACCTTACTTCACCACTCCTTCCTGCCTATTTATACCCATCACTCGATCTGTAAAATGGCCTTCTGAAGATGTATTTAATATACGAAAGTATTTAAGGAAATTTCATTTCATTTCATTTTTTCGAATGAAACGAAATGAAAATTTCGTTTCATTTTTCCTCCGTGGTCTGACATTGTCATATATATATATATATATATATATATATATATATATATATATATATATATATATATATATATATATATATATATATATATATGCGAACAAGCCTGAATGGTCCCCAGGACTATATGCGAATGAAAACTCACACCCCAGAAGTGACTCGAACCCATACTCCCAGAAGCAACGCAACTGGTAACTACAGGGCGCCTTAATCCGCTTGACCATCACGGCCGTCAAAAGGAAGTGATAGCCGAGGCTATTTGAGCCACTTCCCCGACGGCAACTCGGATGGTAATCTTGGGCATAGCATTTCACCAAATCACCTCATTCTTTGGGGCACACGTGAGGAACACAAATGCGAACAAGCCTGAATGGTCCCCAGGACTATATGCGAATGAAAACTCACACCCCAGAAGTGACTCGAACCCATACTCCCAGAAGCAACGCAACTGGTATGTACAAGACGCCTTAATCCACTTGACCATCACGACCGGACATAATGAGGTGATAGCCGAGGCTATTTGAACCACCCCACCGCCGGCACTCGGATAGTAATCTTGGGCATAGCATTTTACCAAATCACCTCATTCTTTGGGGCACACGTGAGGAACACAAATGCGAACAAGCCTGAATGGTCCCCAGGACAATATGCAACTGAAAACTCACACCCCAAGAAGTGACTCGAACCCATACTCCCAGGAGCCACGCAACTGGTATGTACAAGACGCCTTAATCCACTTGACCATCACGACCGGACATAATGAGGTGATAGCCGAGGCTATTTGAACCACCCCACCGCCGGCACTCGGATAGTAATCTTGGGCATAGCATTTTACCAAATCACCTCATTCTTTGGGGCACACGTGAGGAACACAAATGCGAACAAGCCTGAATGGTCCCCAGGACAATATGCAACTGAAAACTCCGGTCCGGTCGTGATGGTCAAGTGGATTAAGGCGTCTTGTACATACCAGTTGCGTGGCTCCTGGGAGTATGGGTTCGAGTCACTTCTTGGGGTGTGAGTTTTCAGTTGCATATTGTCCTGGGGACCATTCAGGCTTGTTCGCATTTGTGTTCCTCACGTGTGCCCCAAAGAATGAGGTGATTTGGTAAAATGCTATGCCCAAGATTACTATCCGAGTGCCGGCGGTGGGGTGGTTCAAATAGCCTCGGCTATCACCTCATTATGTCCGGTCGTGATGGTCAAGTGGATTAAGGCGTCTTGTACATACCAGTTGCGTGGCTCCTGGGAGTATGGGTTCGAGTCACTTCTTGGGGTGTGAGTTTTCAGTTGCATATTGTCCTGGGGACCATTCAGGCTTGTTCGCATTTGTGTTCCTCACGTGTGCCCCAAAGAATGAGGTGATTTGGTAAAATGCTATGCCCAAGATTACTATCCGAGTGCCGGCGGTGGGGTGGTTCAAATAGCCTCGGCTATCACCTCATTATGTCCGGTCGTGATGGTCAAGTGGATTAAGGCGTCTTGTACATACCAGTTGCGTGGCTCCTGGGAGTATGGGTTCGAGTCACTTCTTGGGGTGTGAGTTTTCAGTTGCATATTGTCCTGGGGACCATTCAGGCTTGTTCGCATATATATATATATATATATATATATATATATATATATATATATATATATATATATATATATGCGAACAAGCCTGAATGGTCCCCAGGACTATATGCGAATGAAAACTCACACCCCAGAAGTGACTCGAACCCATACTCCCAGAAGCAACGCAACTGGTAACTACAGGGCGCCTTAATCCGCTTGACCATCACGGCCGTCAAAAGGAAGTGATAGCCGAGGCTATTTGAGCCACTTCCCCGACGGCAACTCGGATGGTAATCTTGGGCATAGCATTTCACCAAATCACCTCATTCTTTGGGGCACACGTGAGGAACACAAATGCGAACAAGCCTGAATGGTCCCCAGGACTATATGCGAATGAAAACTCACACCCCAGAAGTGACTCGAACCCATACTCCCAGAAGCAACGCAACTGGTAACTACAGGGCGCCTTAATCCGCTTGACCATCACGGCCGTCAAAAGGAAGTGATAGCCGAGGCTATTTGAGCCACTTCCCCGACGGCAACTCGGATGGTAATCTTGGGCATAGCATTTCACCAAATCACCTCATTCTTTGGGGCACACGTGAGGAACACAAATGCGAACAAGCCTGAATGGTCCCCAGGACTATATGCGAATGAAAACTCACACCCCAGAAGTGACTCGAACCCATACTCCCAGAAGCAACGCAACTGGTAACTACAGGGCGCCTTAATCCGCTTGACCATCACGGCCGTCAAAAGGAAGTGATAGCCGAGGCTATTTGAGCCACTTCCCCGACGGCAACTCGGATGGTAATCTTGGGCATAGCATTTCACCAAATCACCTCATTCTTTGGGGCACACGTGAGGAACACAAATGCGAACAAGCCTGAATGGTCCCCAGGACTATATGCGAATGAAAACTCACACCCCAGAAGTGACTCGAACCCATACTCCCAGAAGCAACGCAACTGGTAACTACAGGGCGCCTTAATCCGCTTGACCATCACGGCCATCAAAAGGAAGTGATAGCCGAGGCTATTTGAGCCACTTCCCCGACGGCAACTCGGATGGTAATCTTGGGCATAGCATTTCACCAAATCACCTCAAAGTGTGGCATTCTTTGTGTGCCCCAAAGAATGAGGTGATTATATATATATATATATATATATATATATATATATATATATATATATATATATATATATATATATATATATATATATATATATATATATATATATATATATATATAACTGAAAACTCACACCCCAGAAGTGACTCGAACCCATACTCCCAGAAGCAACGCAACTGGTATGTACAAGACGCCTTAATCCACTTGACCATCACGACCGGACATAATGAGGTGATAGCCGAGGCTATTTGAACCACCCCACCGCCGGCACTCGGATAGTATGGGTTCGAGTCACTTCTGGGGTGTGAGTTTTCAGTTGCATATTGTCCTGGGGACCATTCAGGCTTGTTCGCATTTGTGTTCCTCACGTGTGCCCCAAAGAATGAGGTGATTTGGTAAAATGCTATGCCCAAGATTACTATCCGAGTGCCGGCGGTGGGGTGGTTCAAATAGCCTCGGCTATCACCTCATTATGTCCGGTCGTGATGGTCAAGTGGATTAAGGCGTCTTGTACATACCAGTTGCGTTGCTTCTGGGAGTATGGGTTCGAGTCACTTCTGGGGTGTGAGTTTTCAGTTGCATATTGTCCTGGGGACCATTCAGGCTTGTTCGCATTTGTGTTCCTCACGTGTGCCCCAAAGAATGAGGTGATTTGGTGAAATGCTATGCCCAAGATTACCATCCGAGTTGTCGTCGGGGAAGTGGCTCAAATAGCCTCGGCTATCACTTCCTTTTGACGGCCGTGATGGTCAAGTGGATTAAGGCGCCCTGTTGTTACCAGTTGCGTTGCACCTGGGAGTATGGGTTCGAGTCACTTCTGGGGTGTGAGTTTTCATTCGCATATAGTCCTGGGGACCATTCAGGCTTGTTCGCATTTGTGTTCCTCACGTGTGCCCCAAAGAATGAGGTGATTTGGTGAAATGCTATGCCCAAGATTACCATCCGAGTTGTCGTCGGGGAAGTGGCTCAAATAGCCTCGGCTATCACTTCCTTTTGACGGCCGTGATGGTCAAGTGGATTAAGGCGCCCTGTAGTTACCAGTTGCGTTGCACCTGGGAGTATGGGTTCGAGTCACTTCTGGGGTGTGAGTTTTCATTCGCATATAGTCCTGGGGACCATTCAGGCTTGTTCGCATTTGTGTTCCTCACGTGTGCCCCAAAGAATGAGGTGATTTGGTGAAATGCTATGCCCAAGATTACCATCCGAGTTGTCGTCGGGGAAGTGGCTCAAATAGCCTCGGCTATCACTTCCTTTTGACGGCCGTGATGGTCAAGTGGATTAAGGCGCCCTGTAGTTACCAGTTGCGTTGCACCTGGGAGTATGGGTTCGAGTCACTTCTGGGGTGTGAGTTTTCATTCGCATATATATATATATATATATATATTTAAATATAGAAGGGAGTACCACCTCTAGCTGGAAGAAGGGGGACCCATAGCCTCGGAGGAAACCACACATAACGCATTGGAGGGAATGTAGGTCCCCTCCAATACAGTTTCTGTGTGCTTTTCTCCTACCACCCCCTTCCTCTTTTTTTTTCTCTATTGTGTATTTAAAGGTTACAAGACATACAAAACAAATGCCTAAAGGTTATGGATATCTTGAAGCTCCTCCGTTTCCGGACAGGAACCGAGGGCGCATTTCCCCTCTGGATCGCCACACTGAGGCGCTGAAACAAAAAACTTGAAGCCCTTGGGTCTCTGGTGACATCAATGAGCTTGGAACCCAATTTATTGAGAAATCCCAAGGCACTCTTGCCCCAGGGACCATGCATCTCAGACGCAATGGGAACAATGAGGTATTGACCTTCCAGTCACCTGTACTTGAGTGAATTTGCTGCTTCCCTGTGGTCGGCCGCCCCACCTGCTTGATCAGCTCCGAAGTGTACATAGGTGTCAGCCAGGGTGGATACACGTGTGTAGTCCCACACCAACTCTCTACCCTCCTTCCAGGAGAATATGGTGATGCCATCAGGGCGAAGTGTGGGGAAATCCGGGTTTTGAATCCCTAGGATGCGAGGTTCTCTCTCCGCTGGGCACCTAGCTGAGACGAGGCTTCTCTTGATGTCATTGACCTCGTTGTGTCTTGCATGCCAGCCCTTTGTGCTTCCGCAAAGCAACCCATGCAGTCCGTATTGGTCTACTTCCACCCTGTTGCAAATACCCAGTACACTTGTATTCAGTGTGAATTGGGGCACCAAGGCGGAAGGCCACTGCTACACGAAGGGATTCTGGATCTAGGCGCGTGCCCATTGCTGACATGGGTACTGCCAGGAGGAAGTCTATATATATATATGCCAGGAACTATATATATATATATATATATATATATATATATATATATATATATATATATATATATATATATATATATATATATATATATATATATATATAAAATATATATATATATATATACTTATATATATATATGTCGTACCTAGTAGCCAGAACGCACTTCTCAGCCTACTATGCAAGGCCCGATTTGCCTAATAAGCCAAGTTTTCATGAATTAATTGTTTTTCGACTACCTAACCTAACTTTTTTGGCTACCTAACCTAACCTAACCTATAGAGATAGGTTAGGTTAGGTTCGCTCATATATCTACAATAATTTTAACTCCAATAAAAAAAAATGACCTCATACATAATGAAATGGGTAGCTTTGTCATTTCATAAAAAAAATTAGAGAAAATATATTAATTCAGGAAAACTTGGCTTATTAGGCAAATCGGGCCTTGCATAGTAGGCCGAGAAGAGCATTCTGGCTACTAGGTACGACGTATATATATATATATATATATATATATATATATATATATATATATATATATCAAACTGAAAACTCACACCCACATATGTTGCATATGTCCTGGGGACCATTCAGGCTTGTTCGCATATATATATATATATATATATATATATAGGGGGGGAGGGGGGAGTGATGGGGGAGGCTCTCGAGCTGCCTACAGTGATGTTAGTGGAAAGTTAGTGCGTTCATAAGCAAATTGGTGAGTGTAGTGTTAAAACAAAGTGCACTAGTGATTTCCCCGAGTGTTTGATAGTGTGTAACAAGTGTGACGGCGGCCTCCCTCGCGTGCCCCCCCTCCACCACCCCCGCCCGCCATCTTCCCCCACCCCGCTACCTGCGCCCGACCCAGCCAGCCGCCCATCAACACACAGCCTACCCACACGCGGTGCCCAGGCCATGCCCAACTCCCCCAGGAGGGTAATGCTTGCCGTGTTACTCTCCATCTGGGAAGGAGAGGGTGCACTCAGCGGGCAGCCAGGTGTCATCACATCTAGGCATGGCACATGTCGCACCTGACACACAGCCTCTTTCCAGCCAAGAAGATGGCCACCCAAGAGGAAACTGTCAAGTGTGTGACAGACGGTATCGTCTCAATTCAAATGGAACTGTCCGCTATCATTCTCTCAATTCAGGTGGTTGTCTAGGGTCTAGGCGCCTGCCCCGGGGCAGTGACGATGGACAACCTGCTGCAGGAGCGAGGAACAATACCTCCCTCAACTTCATTTCAGCAGATAATCTGCTTGAAGCAATCAAAGCGACGTCCACCAGGACCTTGCCCCACATCCCCAAGGCTGCCCGTCATCAAGCAGCAGCCAAACTCACCAGTCTGCTGACAAAGGTCAACAATGCTCCCAGAACCTCTGGACCGTGGCACAATCTCCTTCTATTTGGGAATGCATGCCTAGCATTACCGCCCAGGAGAGACAAGTCATTAGCAACCTCTGTAATCAGGGCACTTAATGAATTCCCCAGAGCAGACAACCTGGTCCGCCTCCCCCCTCGTGCCAAGAACACCAGCCGCAGGACGACCAACAATAACTGTGGATTAAGGCGTCTTGTACATACCAGTTGCGTTGCTTCTGGGAGTATGGGTTCGAGTCACTTCTGGGGTGTGAGTTTTCAGTTGCATATTGTCCTGGGGACCATTCAGGCTTGTTCGCATTTGTGTTCCTCACGTGTGCCCCAAAGAATGAGGTGATTTGGTAAAATGCTATGCCCAAGATTACTATCCGAGTGCCGGAGGTGGGGTGGTTCAAATAGCTTCGGCTATCACCTCATTATGTCCGGTCGTGATGGTCAAGTGGATTAAGGCGTCTTGTACATACCAGTTGCATTGCTCCTGGGAGTATGGGTTCGAGTCACTTCTGGGGTGTGAGTTTTCACTTGCATATTGTCCTGGGGACCATTCAGGCTTGTTCGCATTTGTGTTCCTCACGTGTGCCCCAAAGAATGAGGTGATTTGGTAAAATGCTATGCCCAAAATTACTATCCGAGTGCCGGCGGTGGGGTGGTTCAAATAGCTTCGGCTATCACCTCATTATGTCCGGTCGTGATGGTCAAGTGGATTAAGGCGTCTTGTACATACCAGTTGCGTTGCTCCTGGGAGTATGGGTTCGAGTCACTTCTGGGGTGTGAGTTTTCAGTTGCATATTGTCCTGGGGACCATTCAGGCTTGTTCGCATATATATATATATATATATATATATATATATATTTATATATATATATATATATATATATATATATATATATATATATATATATATATATATATATATATATATATATATATATGTGTGTGTGTGTATATCACGAAAATAAACACGTGATTAAGAATGTGACAATGTCAGACCACGGAGGAAAAATGAAACAGGAAATTTCCTTAAGTACTTTCGTATATTAAATACATCTTCAGAAGGTCATTTTACAGATCGAGTGATGGGTATAAATAGGCAGGAAGGAGTGGTGAAGTAAGGTGAGGTACAATACTTGGACAACGCAGACGGCCCATTGGCCCATCAGATGCACCCAATTGGCACATCCGATGTAGCCCAATGGCCCATCTGATACAGCAGACATTCAAGCATAATATATAGGTAATTATAACATAAAGAAGTAAATATATACAATAAATTAGTGAGACAAATGTTTTTCAATGATTCTACTTAAATCGCCCTTTAGCTGATCTATTAGAAATGGATCTAAGTTATATAGACCACTGCTAATATTCAAATTACTTTCTTTGGTGATCTGTATCAAAGCAGATTCAATTATGTTTCTGTTATAGGTGCTTTTACAATTTGTTATTGAAGAAGCACTCTCCCAATCAATTTGGTGAGCTTTTTCTGACAAATGCACAAACAAAGCATTAGACAATTGGCCATGTCTTACAGAGTATTTATGTTGCGATATTCTACATTTTAAATCTTTAGATGTTTGCCCGACATAGAACTTATTACATTCGTTACAAGGTATTTTATAAATGACGCAATTATCACTACGAGGGCTGTTCCTTACTAATAGCTTACCAACAGTGTTTTCGTAGCTAAACATTACATCTATATTAAAAAGTTTCAAGGCCTTGACAATATTCTCAAACCCAGAGAAATATGGTAAACATAACACATTCTTTGGGCGAATCCTTTCACTGCATACATTATTATAATATGTACGACGAGCTTTGTTACGACAAACTTCCAAAAAATTCAGTGGGTAACAAAGCTTAAGACCAATCGAGTCAATATTCTTAAATTCTTCATCTAAGAATTCTGGACTCACAACTCGAAGAGCTCTTAGATACATTGAAGAAAAAATTGACTTTTTTACATTGTATTTATGCCCTGAAAAATAATGAACATAAGATAAATTGTTCGTAGGTTTTCTGTAAACACTAAACTTTAATGAAGAGTTTTCCCTATGAATAAGCACATCTAAGAATGGCAAACATTTATCAATTTCAGTCTCCATAGTAAATTTTATGGAGGTGACTTGGTCATTAAGTTTGGCTACAAATTCGTCTGTGTTACCAAAGAAAGTAATTTCAATATTAGCAGTGGTCTATATAACTTAGATCCATTTCTAATAGATCAGCTAAAGGGCGATTTAAGTAGAATCATTGAAAAACATTTGTCTCACTAATTTATTGTATATATTTACTTCTTTATGTTATAATTACCTATATATTATGCTTGTATGTCTGCTGTATCAGATGGGCCATTGGGCTACATCGGATGTGCCAATTGGGTGCATCTGATGGGCCAATGGGCCGTCTGCGTTGTCCAAGTATTGTACCTCACCTTACTTCACCACTCCTTCCTGCCTATTTATACCCATCACTCGATCTGTAAAATGGCCTTCTGAAGATGTATTTAATATACGAAAGTATTTAAGGAAATTTCCTGTTTCATTTTTCCTCCGTGGTCTGACATTGTCATATATATATATATATATATATATATATATATATATATATATATATATATATATATATATATATATATATATATATATATATATATATATATATGCGAACAAGCCTGAATGGTCCCCAGGACTATATGCGAATGAAAACTCACACCCCAGAAGTGACTCGAACCCATACTCCCAGAAGCAACGCAACTGGTAACTACAGGGCGCCTTAATCCGCTTGACCATCACGGCCGTCAAAAGGAAGTGATAGCCGAGGCTATTTGAGCCACTTCCCCGACGGCAACTCGGATGGTAATCTTGGGCATAGCATTTCACCAAATCACCTCATTCTTTGGGGCACACGTGAGGAACACAAATGCGAACAAGCCTGAATGGTCCCCAGGACTATATGCGAATGAAAACTCACACCCCAGAAGTGACTCGAACCCATACTCCCAGAAGCAACGCAACTGGTATGTACAAGACGCCTTAATCCACTTGACCATCACGACCGGACATAATGAGGTGATAGCCGAGGCTATTTGAACCACCCCACCGCCGGCACTCGGATAGTAATCTTGGGCATAGCATTTTACCAAATCACCTCATTCTTTGGGGCACACGTGAGGAACACAAATGCGAACAAGCCTGAATGGTCCCCAGGACAATATGCAACTGAAAACTCACACCCCAAGAAGTGACTCGAACCCATACTCCCAGGAGCCACGCAACTGGTATGTACAAGACGCCTTAATCCACTTGACCATCACGACCGGACATAATGAGGTGATAGCCGAGGCTATTTGAACCACCCCACCGCCGGCACTCGGATAGTAATCTTGGGCATAGCATTTTACCAAATCACCTCATTCTTTGGGGCACACGTGAGGAACACAAATGCGAACAAGCCTGAATGGTCCCCAGGACAATATGCAACTGAAAACTATTAATACCGGTCCGGTCGTGATGGTCAAGTGGATTAAGGCGTCTTGTACATACCAGTTGCGTGGCTCCTGGGAGTATGGGTTCGAGTCACTTCTTGGGGTGTGAGTTTTCAGTTGCATATTGTCCTGGGGACCATTCAGGCTTGTTCGCATTTGTGTTCCTCACGTGTGCCCCAAAGAATGAGGTGATTTGGTAAAATGCTATGCCCAAGATTACTATCCGAGTGCCGGCGGTGGGGTGGTTCAAATAGCCTCGGCTATCACCTCATTATGTCCGGTCGTGATGGTCAAGTGGATTAAGGCGTCTTGTACATACCAGTTGCGTGGCTCCTGGGAGTATGGGTTCGAGTCACTTCTTGGGGTGTGAGTTTTCAGTTGCATATTGTCCTGGGGACCATTCAGGCTTGTTCGCATTTGTGTTCCTCACGTGTGCCCCAAAGAATGAGGTGATTTGGTAAAATGCTATGCCCAAGATTACTATCCGAGTGCCGGCGGTGGGGTGGTTCAAATAGCCTCGGCTATCACCTCATTATGTCCGGTCGTGATGGTCAAGTGGATTAAGGCGTCTTGTACATACCAGTTGCGTGGCTCCTGGGAGTATGGGTTCGAGTCACTTCTTGGGGTGTGAGTTTTCAGTTGCATATTGTCCTGGGGACCATTCAGGCTTGTTCGCATTTGTGTTCCTCACGTGTGCCCCAAAGAATGAGGTGATTTGGTAAAATGCTATGCCCAAGATTACTATCCGAGTGCCGGCGGTGGGGTGGTTCAAATAGCCTCGGCTATCACCTCATTATGTCCGGTCGTGATGGTCAAGTGGATTAAGGCGTCTTGTACATACCAGTTGCGTGGCTCCTGGGAGTATGGGTTCGAGTCACTTCTTGGGGTGTGAGTTTTCAGTTGCATATTGTCCTGGGGACCATTCAGGCTTGTTCGCATATATATATATATATATATATATATATATATATATATATATATATATATATATATATATATATATATATGCGAACAAGCCTGAATGGTCCCCAGGACTATATGCGAATGAAAACTCACACCCCAGAAGTGACTCGAACCCATACTCCCAGAAGCAACGCAACTGGTAACTACAGGGCGCCTTAATCCGCTTGACCATCACGGCCGTCAAAAGGAAGTGATAGCCGAGGCTATTTGAGCCACTTCCCCGACGGCAACTCGGATGGTAATCTTGGGCATAGCATTTCACCAAATCACCTCATTCTTTGGGGCACACGTGAGGAACACAAATGCGAACAAGCCTGAATGGTCCCCAGGACTATATGCGAATGAAAACTCACACCCCAGAAGTGACTCGAACCCATACTCCCAGAAGCAACGCAACTGGTAACTACAGGGCGCCTTAATCCGCTTGACCATCACGGCCGTCAAAAGGAAGTGATAGCCGAGGCTATTTGAGCCACTTCCCCGACGGCAACTCGGATGGTAATCTTGGGCATAGCATTTCACCAAATCACCTCATTCTTTGGGGCACACGTGAGGAACACAAATGCGAACAAGCCTGAATGGTCCCCAGGACTATATGCGAATGAAAACTCACACCCCAGAAGTGACTCGAACCCATACTCCCAGAAGCAACGCAACTGGTATGTACAAGACGCCTTAATCCACTTGACCATCACGACCGGACATAATGAGGTGATAGCCGAGGCTATTTGAACCACCCCACCGCCGGCACTCGGATAGTATGGGTTCGAGTCACTTCTGGGGTGTGAGTTTTCAGTTGCATATTGTCCTGGGGACCATTCAGGCTTGTTCGCATTTGTGTTCCTCACGTGTGCCCCAAAGAATGAGGTGATTTGGTAAAATGCTATGCCCAAGATTACTATCCGAGTGCCGGCGGTGGGGTGGTTCAAATAGCCTCGGCTATCACCTCATTATGTCCGGTCGTGATGGTCAAGTGGATTAAGGCGTCTTGTACATACCAGTTGCGTTGCTTCTGGGAGTATGGGTTCGAGTCACTTCTGGGGTGTGAGTTTTCAGTTGCATATTGTCCTGGGGACCATTCAGGCTTGTTCGCATTTGTGTTCCTCACGTGTGCCCCAAAGAATGAGGTGATTTGGTAAAATGCTATGCCCAAGATTACTATCCGAGTGCCGGCGGTGGGGTGGTTCAAATAGCCTCGGCTATCACCTCATTATGTCCGGTCGTGATGGTCAAGTGGATTAAGGCGTCTTGTACATACCAGTTGCGTTGCTTCTGGGAGTATGGGTTCGAGTCACTTCTGGGGTGTGAGTTTTCAGTTGCATATTGTCCTGGGGACCATTCAGGCTTGTTCGCATTTGTGTTCCTCACGTGTGCCCCAAAGAATGAGGTGATTTGGTAAAATGCTATGCCCAAGATTACTATCCGAGTGCCGGCGGTGGGGTGGTTCAAATAGCCTTGGCTATCACCTCATTATGTCCGGTCGTGATGGTCAAGTGGATTAAGGCGTCTTGTACATACCAGTTGCGTTGCTTCTGGGAGTATGGGTTCGAGTCACTTCTGGGGTGTGAGTTTTCAGTTGCATATTGTCCTGGGGACCATTCAGGCTTGTTCGCATTTGTGTTCCTCACGTGTGCCCCACACAATGAGGTGATTTGGTAAAATGATATGCCCAAGATTACTATCCGAGTGCCGGCGGTGGGGTGGTTCAAATAGCCTCGGCTATCACCTCATTATGTCCGGTCGTGATGGTCAAGTGGATTAAGGCGTCTTGTACATACCAGTTGCGTTGCTTCTGGGAGTATGGGTTCGAGTCACTTCTGGGGTGTGAGTTTTCAGTTGCATATTGTCCTGGGGACCATTCAGGCTTGTTCGCATTTGTGTTCCTCACGTGTGCCCCAAAGAATGAGGTGATTTGGTAAAATGCTATGCCCAAGATTACTATCCGAGTGCCGGCGGTGGGGTGGTTCAAATAGCCTCGGCTATCACCTCATTATGTCCGGTCGTGATGGTCAAGTGGATTAAGGCGTCTTGTACATACCAGTTGCGTTGCTTCTGGGAGTATGGGTTCGAGTCACTTCTGGGGTGTGAGTTTTCAGTTGCATATTGTCCTGGGGACCATTCAGGCTTGTTCGCATATATATATATATATATATATATATATATATATATATATATATATATATATATATATATATATATATATATATATATAATGCAAACAAGCCTGAATGGTCCCCAGGACTATATGCAACTGAAAACTTCAAGTTTTCAGTTGCTTAACTTATGTTAAGTAACTTAAAAGTTACTTAACCACCATGCTGCGCGAGTTTATTGTGAAATTCCCCCTGTGCGCATGAAATAAAGTGTTCCCCAAAAATTATTTTTTCTTCATAAAATGATAAATTCCCTTTCCTGAACATGTCTATGTAAAAATAAATACCAAATTCCACTTACTTTGGCTGTGGGGACGTGGACAAGGTGCGTTGTGATGTCATCAGGGCCTGGTCGCCCGTGCGTGCAACCCGTTCTAGCACTTTCGTATAGTCAATATTGACTTATTAAATAAGTGCATATGCGACATACTAATTTATTGTGAATATTTTAGTTTACCTTGAAAAGCTTCATAGAAAACATCGACCTTACCTAACATTCTTAATATATTAAGATAAGCATCTTATTGCTTCGTAATAACAATTATTAAATAACCTATACCTATAATAGGTTAAGTAATAATTGTAATTACGAAGCAATAAGATGCTTATCTTAACATGCTAAGAATGTTAGGTAAGGTCAGTGTTTTCTATGAAGCTTTTCAAGGTAAATTAAAATATTCACAATAAATAAGTATGTCGCATATGCACTTATTTATTATTTATTTATTTATTTATTTATTTATGCATATACAAGAATGTACATAAGGAATGTGAGGATACAAATATGGTAATTACAGTCTTGTAAAGCCACTAGCACCACAGCGTTTCGGGCAGGTCCTTAATCTAAGAAAATTTTAAGGAGGTAAATACTTGCAAAATTTATAGACAAAAAAATGATAACAGATTACATGAAATGAAAAAAAAGATGAGAGAAAATTGTAGGTACAGTATATTAAAGCACACAGGTAGCTAAGAATGATTGCAATGACAGCTTGAATGGTAGTTGACAAAAAATAGGTAGGCACAATACAGCAGAAACAGTATAAGATTGATTGCAATGACAGCTTGAATGGTAGTTGACAAAAATTGGTAGGCACAATACAGCATATGGCTAGCACATAAAAGAAGACAGCAATGAACACAATGATAAGGTTGTTTGATATTACATAAAAATTAAGAGATTGGGTAACACTAGGTACAGAGCAAATTTAAAGCTCAGTGTAGGAAACTAAGAAGATGAAGTTAGGTACTTTTTGGTTTTGCTTTTAAATAAGGCAAAAGTTTTACAGTTTTTCAATTCACTAGGGAGTGAGTTCCATAGACTAGGTCCCTTAATTTGCATAGAGTGTTTACACAGATTAAGTTTGACCCTGGGGATATCAAAGAGATATATATTTCTGGTGTGGTGATAATGGGTCCTATTACATCTGTCCAGGGAGAGTTTCAGAGCATGGTTTGCATTTAAGAACAGGGTTTTGTAAATGTAGTTGACACAAGAGAATGTGTGGAGGGAGTTAATATTTAGCAAGTTTAGGGATTTAAACAAGGGAGCTGAGTGTTGTCTGAAAGCAGAGTTAGTTATTATTCTTTTAGCAGATTTTTGCTGTGTGATGATGGGCTTAAGGTGGTTTGCAGTGGTAGACCCCCATGCACAGATACCATAATTAAGATAGGGGGTAGATTAGTGCATAATATAGTGAGAGGAGAGCAGAACGTATTATTAGGAACATAATATCTGATTTTGGAGAGTATACCAACTGTCTTAGAGACTTTCTTAGTTATGTGTTGAATGTGGGTGCTGAAGTTGAGTCCCTTGTCTAGGAATAGGCCAAGAAACTCGCCATCATTTTTATTACTGATGTTAATGTTGTCTCTCTGTAGCTGAATTGCATTTGATGATTTGCTTCCAAATAAGATGTAGTAAGTCTTTTCGATGTTTAATGTTAGTTTGTTCGTTGACATCCATAAGTGGACTTTTTTTAATTCATTATTCACAACATTATTTAGTGTATATGGGTTGAGGTTTGAATTGATAAGGGTAGTATCGTCAGCAAACAATATAGGTTTGAGAATATTAGAGACATTAGGCAGATCGTTTATATATATAAGAAATAGAAGAGGTCCTAAGATGCTGCCCTGTGGCACTCCAACGGTAATTGGTAGAGTGGAAGAAGTTGTATCATTGATGGTTACATATTGGTGTCTGTCACTAAGATAGGATCGGATGTAGTCAAGGGCAAGGCCTCGGATTCCATAATGCTGGAGTTTAAGTAAGAGGTAGTTGTGATTAACAGTATCAAAGGCTTTTCTTAGGTCAATGAAGAGTCCAATCGGAAACTCATTTTTGTCAAGGGCTGAGTAGATAACGTCAAGGAGACTAATGATTGCATCGTTGGTGCTCTTTTGGGACCGGAAGCCAAACTGGCAGGGGCTGAGTATGTCGAATTTTACGAGGTAGGAATAGAGCTGTTTGTAAATAATTTTTTCAAATATTTTTGATAGAATGGGTAGATTTGATATTGGTCTATAATTGTTTATGTCCGCCGGATTGCCTCCTTTATGGACTGGCGTTACTCTTGCTTTTTTGAGGATATCAGGGAAGGTGTGACACTCTATAGATTTGTTGAACAGTAGTGCTATGGGCGGGGCAAGGGCATGGGAGGCTCTCTTGTACACAATGGACGGAATTTCACTGGTGTTCCCTGCCTTGGTTTTTAGAGAGTGTATGATGGACACAACATCTGCCGGGCTGATTGGTGAAAGGAGAAGAGAGTTTGGATAGCTGCCTGAGAGATATGTGTTAATATGTGTCTGAGTCTGTGGGATTTTACTGGCAAGATTAGCACCAACTGATGAAAAGAAACTATTAAATTCATTTGCCATTTCTAAATCAGTTGACGGTATATCCCCATCCTTGTAGAGTTTTATTTGGTTATGTGAGTGTTGTTTAGTTCCTAGGATACTAGAGATAGTTTTCCAAGTGCTCTTATAATAATAATAATAATAATAATAATAATAATTTTTATTTAGGTAAAGGTACATACATAAAGAGATTTTACAATGTTTGTTGGCTTTATAGATAGAGCTAGTACATACAATGCCTAAAGCCACTATTACGCAAAGCATTTCGGGCAGGAAAAAACTCTAATGACTAAAGCTTAAAACTAATGGGTAAAAAGAATAAAATGTGTTGAGTACAAATAAAAATAGAGGTAAAAGAGGGGGGAACATTGTTGAAAAAGCAGCACAAATACAATTACAAATTATTACAGAAAATTACATTCAAACAGCGTTGATTTGAAAAAACACACACAAAAAAAAACAAAAAAAACATACATGGGTTGACAACAGAGGGGTAAGGTAGGTTACAGGGAATTTATTAGGTATAGCTTCGTTTTTAATTTAAACTGGTTGAGAGAGGTACAGTCTTTAACATGGTTGGGAAGGTCATTCCACATTCTGGGCCCCTTGATTTGTAGAGCATTTCTGGTTTGATTAAGTCGTACTCTAGGAATATCAAAACTGTATTTATTTCTGGTGTGGTGCTCATGGGTTCTGTTACAACCTTCTATGAAGCTTTTGAGATCAGGATTGGCATTATAGTTTAGCGTTTTATATATGTATAATACACATGAGAGAATGTGCAGTGACTTAATGTCTAACATATTCAGAGATTTGAGTAGGGGTACCGAGTGATGTCTGGGGCCAGAATTGGATATTGTCCTAATAGCAGCTTTGTGTTGAGTAATTAGAGGACGTAAGTGATTTTGGGTAGTAGAGCCCCAAGCACAAATACCATAGTTGAGATATGGATAGATAAGGGAGAAATAGAGAGTCACCAGGGCAGGGCGTGGTACATAATATCTGATCTTAGAAAGAATGCCCACAATTTTTGAAACTTTTTTTGATATGTTTAGAATGTGTCCCTGGAAATTCAGCTTGTGGTCAATGAGAATGCCAAAGAATTTGCCATCTAATTTGTTACAAATTTGGGTATTGTTTATTTTGAGATTTATTTGATTAGAGGATTTATTGCCAAACAGAATATAGAAAGTTTTGTCAATGTTAAGGGTGAGTTTGTTGGCAGTTAGCCACAGATGGACTTTATTTAGCTCAGTATTTACTGTGGCATTTAGAGCAAGGGGATCAGGACTGGAGTAAATGAATGTTGTGTCATCAGCAAATAGAATTGGTTTGAGGTGTTGGGAGGCATTTGGAAGGTCATTAATGTAGATGAGAAAGAGGAGAGGGCCAAGTATGCTGCCCTGGGGAACACCAATGTTGATGGATAGGGTGGGAGAAATTGTATTATTCACAGAAACACATTGGAGCCTGTCAGTAAGGTAGGATTTGAGGTATTGTAGGGAGTGTCCTCTGACACCATAATGATGTAATTTAAGAAGAAGGTTTTGGTGGTTGACAGTATCGAAAGCTTTACGCAGGTCCACAAATAACCCAACAGGGAACTCATTTTTATCAAGAGCTGTATGAATCGAGTTAAGCATACTAATAAGTGCATCGTTAGTGCTTTTTTGGGCCTGAAGCCATATTGGCAAGGGCTAAGTATATTGAGTTTGGCTAGATATGAGTAAAGCTGCTTATAGATTAGTTTTTCAAAAATTTTTGACAAGTTTGGCAGGATTGATATAGGTCTGTAGTTGTTAACATCTGTGAGATCACCACATTTGTGGACAGGCGTTACTCTCGCTTTTTTTAGAATATCTGGAAAGGTTTGGAGTTCAAGTGACTTGTTGAAGAGCAATGCTAAAGATCTGGAGGCTTTTTTGTAAATTAAAGTTGGTATCTCCTCAAGGGCACCAGACTTGGTTTTAAGGGAAAGGATTATCTCATTGACGTCAGTGGAATTAATAGGCTTTAGGTACAGAGACTGTGGATAGTTCCCTGTAAGATAGTCCTTAATGTCAGTACTAGAAGATGGAATATCATTAGCAAGGGATGAACCAATGGAAGAGAAGAACCTATTGAACTCAATAGCAGTATTAGAGGCTGAAAGCTGACCATCGTTATTAGACAGGAGAGTCGGTTTGTTATTTAAAGACTTCTTTGATCCCAATATTTGTGAAATTGTTCTCCAAGTTTGTTTAATGTTGCTCTTTATTTGGGTAAATTTATCTTCATAGTATTTTGTTTTGGCTCGTCTAATTATCTTAGATAGCAATAATGAGTAATTCTTTGAGAATTCTTTGGAGACAATTCCTAACCTATACTTCTTCTCAAGGTCATGTTTATTATTAATGGATTTAAGTATTCCCTTTGAAAGCCAGGGATTGTTAAGCCTTTTGGTTGTGACTTGTTTTGTAAGCATAGGACAGTGGGTATTATAAAGGCTAAGAGTTTTTTGAAGATAAGATTGAACTGCTAGGTTGATGTCCTCTATGTTACCTAACTCGGACTCCCAGTTGACATTATCAGTAGCAGTTATAAAATTGTCTATAGCAGTTTCATTGTGTAGTCTAAAACGTATCTCTCTTGACTCAAGAGGTGGTTTGCTAATGTTAGTTAAGAGAAATGTGGGGTAATGGTCTGTAGTGCTATCGGTGATTATACCTGAAGTAAGCAGAGAGGTAATGTTTGTCCAGATGTGATCTAGAGTCGTGGCAGTGCTATCAGTGATTCTAGTAGGTCTAGTGATTAAGGGTATGAGGAAGCAGGAATTCATACAGTTGAGGAAGCTAACAGCAGTAGGGTGTTCTGGCTCGCAGAGGTCAATATTAAAGTCCCCTGCGATAATTAGGTGGTTTTTGTTCAGTCTGTTATCAAGTATTAGATTTCTAAGGTTTGAGTTGAATTCGGACACATCAGTGTTAGGAATTCTATAAACTGCACCCACAGACAGGATAGACTCGGCACCCTTGACTCTGAAGCTGGCGAAGATATACTCCCCATAGCAGTCTCTAGTTCTAATTTCTTTTAAGCATGTTAGTTCTTGGTGGTAGTAAAGAGCAGTGCCACCACCTCTCTGAAGTTGACGACAGTTGTGAATTGCTGAGTAGTTAGGCATGTTAAAGAGTTGAGTAGTATCCTCTTTCAACCATGTTTCAGTAAGTATAATAAAAGAGAATTTGTTGTCAATAGCTTCAATCAAGGCACTAACATCATCGAAGTGTTTACCTAGGGATCTAACGTTCAAATTGATTACAGAGATATTGTGATAAGAGTCTTCATGTTTCCTTTTGCTTCATTGAATCTATTCACATAATATGCAAGTTTTGCCTTTCTTATGATACTGGTAAGCATTGATGAGTACCTTTTAGCTACTTCCTTTGAAACTAGGCCAATCCTAACTTTCTTTTCATATTCATGTTTCTTGTTGATTGAGTTGAGAATGCCACTTGTGAGCCATGGATTTTTTAATCTTTTGTCAGTTACTTGCTTGGTAAGAAGGGGACAATGAAGGTTGTAGAGGCTTAGAGTTTTGGAGAGGAAGAGGTTAGCTAATGAATTTATATCATGGGTATTATTGAATTCAGAATTCCAGTTAATATTGTGAAGTGCCTCTGTAAGATTGTCTAAAGCTGATTCACTGTGTAGCCTAAATGAAAGTTTCTTGCTTTTTGGTGGTGTTATGTCCATGTTCGCTATGAGAAAGGTAGGATAGTGGTCAGTTGTTCTGTCGTAGATTATACCAGATACAAGGGGAGCTGTTATGTTTGTCCATATGTGGTCCAAGGGAGTGGCTGATGTTTGAGTGACTCGGGTAGGTTTGGTGATTGTGGGGATTAGCATACAGGAGTTCATGCTGTTAAGGAAATAGTCAACTTGAGAGCAATTTTGTTGACCCAGGTCAATATTGAAGTCTCCTCCCAGAATGATGTGGTTTTTGTTGAGATTGTTGTTTATAATAAGATTCCTTAGGTTGTCTGAGAAAGAAGCTATGTTAGTATTGGGAAATCTATAGATGGCTCCAATAGTCAAAGAGGATTTAAGGGATTTAATTGTAAACTGAGCAAAAGTATATTCACAGTAGTCATCTCTGTCACTAATAACACTGTTGCAGATAAATGTATCTCGGTAATGTATAGCTGTGCCACCACCTTTTTTATTAGGCCTACAGTTATGAATGGCTTTATAACCAGCTAAGTTGTAGAGTTGGGTATAGTCTTTATTTAGCCAAGTTTCTGTTAAAATAATGAACGATAGGTTAGTACCTAGTGCTGTGAGTAATGCATTTAAATCGTCAAAATGTTTACCAAGTGATCTAACATTTTGGTTATAAACTGATAGACAGGTGCTATTTTGAAGTTTGTTTTTAGCCTGGTGTGCTGTGAAATACTTGCAATAATGATGATCAATGTGCTGGTTGGTGTAGATATGAGACAGAAGATTTTGATCAGGATCAATATCAGTGTGCATAGAGATGCAGAGGGATCACGATACAAGATACACGATAAAGCAAAACACAAGAATAAAAGCAAATACAATAAAATAGTAACAATTTAGAAGTAAAATAAAGATCCAATAGATAGCCAAGGAGGACACAGAAGTTACATAAAATAAAAAACAAAAAATCAGTAGAGACTGACAATATAAATGTAAAATAAAAAATAATAAGAAAAATAATAATCATAAAAAAATAATCTTGAAGATAATTAGCTTAGTAATGGTTAATTAACAGGGTAATAAAAAGCCCTAGGTTTAGTGACAAGGGGATTAACTAAGAACAAATAATTAAGAGTATAAAACAGGCAAAGATGACAAACAAAAAAATAAAATAAAAATAAAAATAAACACCTTTGAAAAGGAAAGGCAGAGCTTAAGTACACTTTGGTTGTATGTGAGTCTACAAATTATGTTCAGGTTATTCAGCTGATATCCCACAGTCATCCAGGAAAGAAGTGAGGTGTGCTTCAGTGGTTATGACATAAGTTTTTCCAGAGTCAGTCTTCCTAGCTATTATTTTACCATCGCGCACAAAACAATGTTTAATAGCAGTGGATCTTTTGCAAATTCCACTTAGTTTAAATAAGAGATTTTGTCTGAATCTGGTAAGACACATAATGGTCCGTTCACATAAACATTGGATTTCCTAGCGACTGCAGCAGTGATAAGGTCTGACTTGCGGGAGCAGCTATCTAACTTCACACGTATCTTTCTGTTGTTTGTACCAGATGATTTGGTACCCACTCTATAAGCATACTTATTTAATAAGTCAATATTGACTGTAAGAAAGTGCGAGAACGGGTTGGTGCGTGAATCGCCCAGACACAGTCTCGCGGGCCATTCAAGCACCAGATGTTGGCACAAATATATTTTCAATTATTTGTTTTATGTACTTCCAATGCGGTCTTATTTGCTTTTTTTATTGTGTATGATGCATATTTGTATCCTTTAAAATATGTATACAGTAGAATGTTTATAATGTTGCATGGAACTGTGATACATGTGTCAGTAATGTGTCCACAATAAATGTTTTATTGTCACAATATTACTTGTTAAAATTCACTAAAATTACAATATGTACGGTTTCACACACTATATACACAGTAACACACTGTATTACCCGCACAGTACTTCGGAAGTGAGTAATTATCAACGAAGTAGTCCATGGTACACAGCGCGACTTCGCTCTCAGTGCACCAGGTACTGAGAAGAAAGGAAGTTTTTAAAAGGCCTCAGGAAGTAACTTAACTTATGTTAAGTAACTTAACTTATGTTAAGTAACTTAACTTATGTTAAGTAACTTAACTTATGTTAAGTTACTTCCCATTAACATATATTTCTGATCGGGGAGAAAAAACAAGCCAGGAGTGGGGGGACCTTAATTTATTAAGTAATGTTTACAGAGCAACTGCTGTACCACAATAAAAGATGTCGTGTACCATGACTGAGTAGAATGCCAGTACTGCAAAGATGCAACTAAGGGAATGAGTCGTAGGACATTAACCGTGCCTAGTGCCGGCTAGCCAAAGCAATGTTGCAGTACTCGCAATCAGCTTAATACTATAATCAAAACAATGCCAGAGGTAATTGAGTGACACAGCCAGTACAGTATGTATAAAATATATTCTGTATACACAGAGGGCATATAAAAGAATAGATAAGAATTTCCAGGGGTAATGCTATGCTAGTGCCTAGTTTACATGTAAAGTCTGCAACCCCCAACTTGCACTACAAGAGAGCACTTGACATATGGAAGTAGCTGCGGGCAGCCCTAGACTTGGGAATCCGGCGCAGCACCCCCACTCCGCAGGCCAGCGAAGCCGGTCCCCCACCCACCGAAGGGCGAGGTGCCCGGTGGCCGCAGAAGTAACTTATCTAGGTAATGGAATGGAAGTCGAACAGCGTTCTTACAGTTTCAGGATGAAGTTGCAGGGCA
The DNA here is from genome assembly GCF_040958095.1 of Procambarus clarkii. Classification (NCBI taxonomy): domain Eukaryota; kingdom Metazoa; phylum Arthropoda; class Malacostraca; order Decapoda; family Cambaridae; genus Procambarus; species Procambarus clarkii. The sequence continues at coordinate 6,721,418 of NC_091186.1, forward strand.
GGAGGTGCTGCGGGATTGCCGTTGGCTTCTTGGCGAGTCCTGCGTCTCACAGGAACAAGGGCGGCAGTACCTGCGACCGGGAAAGAGCGTCACAAACCCCGTTTAACTTGCCCGGGAGGTGTGATGAAAGAAGCGTAATATTATGGGTGAGGAGGAGGATTGCCAGTGGCCGGACCAATTGCATGAGGAGGGGGCACCTGGCGGACAGAGATTGCAGCACGTTCACCACAGCAGCGTTGTCGGACCTACACACAACCCTCTTGTTTGCTAACACTGTTGCAAAGATGGATATCCCCATGTAGAACGGGTAAAGTTCGAGGAGCGCAATGTTGAGCCGGCTCCAGTCCATAGGCCAGGTACCCCTGAACCAGGTCGCTCCGAGTGTGAGTCCGTAACCCTTGGATGAGGCGTCTGCACGCATCGCGAAGGCCGTGGCGCTCCCCCATCCAGCTGGGATTGACCGGGACGATCCGAAACGCCTCTGCTATGTCGCATTTCGCGAAGTACGCCCCTGGCGAGCGTCTGACCACCAAGGCCACCGCATCGTTGATGGACTGGTAGGTCACTGTCGTCGTCTCCCGCGGGATGTTGGCATTCACGCTCTCGGAGGTATAGGGGTAGCTGAGGTTGTGCAGGAGCCTGTATTTGCCCGGCGTAGACTTCTCTCTCAGGGCTATGGGAGAACACTTGAAGTTCTCAAATGGGGGGACCTCGAAGGGGCCCGCTATGCGCCCCAGGCTCAGTTCCTTGTCGAGCATAGGCCCCACTATATGTGGCAGGGCTGTAGTTGCTGGGGGGTTACGAGAGGAGAGGGGAGTCCGAGCCCCTTCGTAACCGAGTAGGAAACCCCCCCGGAAGCCTCCGACGACATAGTCCCGGAGGGGGTAACCCACCAGGAGAGCATCAAGTGCGTCTGCGTCCACTGGAGTTGTGACGTGTGTCATTCTTCCTGCTCTTGTCCTGGGTGGGGCGACGGGAACGATTCTCCTTGGCGGTGACGACTCGAGGTTTGGCCTGGGGGCACGGGCAGTAGGCAGGGTGTCGCTTGTGGCAGTGCGAGCAGTAGTGCTTGAAGGTGCACGAGGGGGCAGAGCAGCCTGCCCCGGATGCGTGGAAAGCGTAGCAGTATCCCGGTGGTAGTCCATAGGCCCGTGCAGTAGAGAGCGAACGTTCAGCTGGGGAGGCGACGGCGCGAGGCACCACCTGCATCCTCTCCTGCGCTGCACGTTGTACCGACCAAATCTCCAGGTTGAGTCTTAGTGCGGTTCAAGGGCAGCCCGACCTCTCCTTGTCCCACCTGAAGGCCTCGTCGTACCACATCCAGTCGCCTCGGAGGATGCGCTTCATGGACTTCACGTAGCGGACATAAGTGAAAAGCGCCCGCCCCTCGGCGGGATGTCGCTCCAGGTAGATGGAAGCAAAGTTGTCAAAGCCTTGCCCCCACTGCTCCGGCGTCAGAGGCGGCAGGTTCCTAGTGGATAAGTGGCATGGCGTGTCTCTGAGGGCCTGGCATCGCGTTCATAAGCCAGCAGCTCGCGCAGGTCGATGTACTTGTTTGCCCAGACTTTCTCTCTTAGGGTCAGTGGGACGTGCTCGCCTAGCATGGTGACGGTGTTGCCTCGCGTCCCCCAGGGCTGTCCCACCCAGGGACTAGGGGTAGGGGGGAACGAGCTCTCTCTCTCTCTCTCTCTCTCTATATATATATATATATATATATATATATATATATATATGGCACAACTCTCCTAAACACGAGAGTTAAGTATACAACTTTAGAACACTTTCCCACCAGGAGACTCGAACCCTAGCCAGCACAGAAGCCTTCCAGCAACTGGCATAACAGGTACGCCTTAACCCTCTGCACCACCGCTCAGACCCTTAAAAGAGATGGTAATTTCGGAGTATTTAAATCCCCCAAAGATCAACACCTCCCAAGAGCACCAGAGCAAGTGAGGGGTCATTTAGACGTTAATTTCATCAAGTCCCTGTTAATATGGGAAGACACAGTGTCTCTGCTTAAGGCACAACTCTCCTAAACACGAGAGTTAAGTATACAACTTTAGAACACTTTCCCACCAGGAGACTCGAACCCTAGCCAGCACAGAAGCCTTCCAGCAACTGGCATAACAGGTACGCCTTAACCCTCTGCACCACCGCTCAGACCCTTAAAAGAGATGGTAATTTCGGAGTATTTAAATCCCCCAAAGATCAACACCTCCCAAGAGCACCAGAGCAAGTGAGGGGTCATTTAGACGTTAATTTCATCAAGTCCCTGTTAATATGGGAAGACACAGTGTCTCTGCTTAAGGCACAACTCTCCTAAACACGAGAGTTAAGTATACAACTTTAGAACACTTTCCCACCAGGAGACTCGAACCCTAGCCAGCACAGAAGCCTTCCAGCAACTGGCATAACAGGTACGCCTTAACCCTCTGCACCACCGCTCAGACCCTTAAAAGAGATGGTAATTTCGGAGTATTTAAATCCCCCAAAGATCAACACCTCCCAAGAGCACCAGAGCAAGTGAGGGGTCATTTAGACGTTAATTTCATCAAGTCCCTGTTAATATGGGAAGACACAGTGTCTCTGCTTAAGGCACAACTCTCCTAAACACGAGAGTTAAGTATACAACTTTAGAACACTTTCCCACCAGGAGACTCGAACCCTAGCCAGCACAGAAGCCTTCCAGCAACTGGCATAACAGGTACGCCTTAACCCTCTGCACCACCGCTCAGACCCTTAAAAGAGATGGTAATTTCGGAGTATTTAAATCCCCCAAAGATCAACACCTCCCAAGAGCACCAGAGCAAGTGAGGGGTCATTTAGACGTTAATTTCATCAAGTCCCTGTTAATATGGGAAGACACAGTGTCTCTGCTTAAGGCACAACTCTCCTAAACACGAGAGTTAAGTATACAACTTTAGAACACTTTCCCACCAGGAGACTCGAACCCTAGCCAGCACAGAAGCCTTCCAGCAACTGGCATAACAGGTACGCCTTAACCCTCTGCACCACCGCTCAGACCCTTAAAAGAGATGGTAATTTCGGAGTATTTAAATCCCCCAAAGATCAACACCTCCCAAGAGCACCAGAGCAAGTGAGGGGTCATTTAGACGTTAATTTCATCAAGTCCCTGTTAATATGGGAAGACACAGTGTCTCTGCTTAAGGCACAACTCTCCTAAACACGAGAGTTAAGTATACAACTTTAGAACACTTTCCCACCAGGAGACTCGAACCCTAGCCAGCACAGAAGCCTTCCAGCAACTGGCATAACAGGTACGCCTTAACCCTCTGCACCACCGCTCAGACCCTTAAAAGAGATGGTAATTTCGGAGTATTTAAATCCCCCAAAGATCAACACCTCCCAAGAGCACCAGAGCAAGTGAGGGGTCATTTAGACGTTAATTTCATCAAGTCCCTGTTAATATGGGAAGACACAGTGTCTCTGCTTAAGGCACAACTCTCCTAAACACGAGAGTTAAGTATACAACTTTAGAACACTTTCCCACCAGGAGACTCGAACCCTAGCCAGCACAGAAGCCTTCCAGCAACTGGCATAACAGGTACGCCTTAACCCTCTGCACCACCGCTCAGACCCTTAAAAGAGATGGTAATTTCGGAGTATTTAAATCCCCCAAAGATCAACACCTCCCAAGAGCACCAGAGCAAGTGAGGGGTCATTTAGACGTTAATTTCATCAAGTCCCTGTTAATATGGGAAGACACAGTGTCTCTGCTTAAGGCACAACTCTCCTAAACACGAGAGTTAAGTATACAACTTTAGAACACTTTCCCACCAGGAGACTCGAACCCTAGCCAGCACAGAAGCCTTCCAGCAACTGGCATAACAGGTACGCCTTAACCCTCTGCACCACCGCTCAGACCCTTAAAAGAGATGGTAATTTCGGAGTATTTAAATCCCCCAAAGATCAACACCTCCCAAGAGCACCAGAGCAAGTGAGGGGTCATTTAGACGTTAATTTCATCAAGTCCCTGTTAATATGGGAAGACACAGTGTCTCTGCTTAAGGCACAACTCTCCTAAACACGAGAGTTAAGTATACAACTTTAGAACACTTTCCCACCAGGAGACTCGAACCCTAGCCAGCACAGAAGCCTTCCAGCAACTGGCATAACACGTACGCCTTAACCCTCTGCACCACCGCTCAGACCCTTAAAAGAGATGGTAATTTCGGAGTATTTAAATCCCCCAAAGATCAACACCTCCCAAGAGCACCAGAGCAAGTGAGGGGTCATTTAGACGTTAATTTCATCAAGTCCCTGTTAATATGGGAAGACACAGTGTCTCTGCTTAAGGCACAACTCTCCTAAACACGAGAGTTAAGTATACAACTTTAGAACACTTTCCCACCAGGAGACTCGAACCCTAGCCAGCACAGAAGCCTTCCAGCAACTGGCATAACAGGTACGCCTTAACCCTCTGCACCACCGCTCAGACCCTTAAAAGAGATGGTAATTTCGGAGTATTTAAATCCCCTGTTAAATTAACCTGTTATGCCAGTTGCTGGAAGGCTTCTGTGCTGGCTAGGGTTCGAGTCTCCTGGTGGGAAAGTGTTCTAAAGTTGTATACTTAACTCTCGTGTTTAGGAGAGTTGTGCCTTAAGCAGAGACACTGTGTCTTCCCATATTAACAGGGACTTGATGAAATTAACGTCTAAATGACCCCTCACTTGCTCTGGTGCTCTTGGGAGGTGTTGATCTTTGGGGGATTTAAATACTCCGAAATTACCATCTCTTTTAAGGGTCTGAGCGGTGGTGCAGAGGGTTAAGGCGTACGTGTTATGCCAGTTGCTGGAAGGCTTCTGTGCTGGCTAGGGTTCGAGTCTCCTGGTGGGAAAGTGTTCTAAAGTTGTATACTTAACTCTCGTGTTTAGGAGAGTTGTGCCTTAAGCAGAGACACTGTGTCTTCCCATATTAACAGGGACTTGATGAAATTAACGTCTAAATGACCCCTCACTTGCTCTGGTGCTCTTGGGAGGTGTTGATCTTTGGGGGATTTAAATACTCCGAAATTACCATCTCTTTTAAGGGTCTGAGCGGTGGTGCAGAGGGTTAAGGCGTACCTGTTATGCCAGTTGCTGGAAGGCTTCTGTGCTGGCTAGGGTTCGAGTCTCCTGGTGGGAAAGTGTTCTAAAGTTGTATACTTAACTCTCGTGTTTAGGAGAGTTGTGCCTTAAGCAGAGACACTGTGTCTTCCCATATTAACAGGGACTTGATGAAATTAACGTCTAAATGACCCCTCACTTGCTCTGGTGCTCTTGGGAGGTGTTGATCTTTGGGGGATTTAAATACTCCGAAATTACCATCTCTTTTAAGGGTCTGAGCGGTGGTGCAGAGGGTTAAGGCGTACCTGTTATGCCAGTTGCTGGAAGGCTTCTGTGCTGGCTAGGGTTCGAGTCTCCTGGTGGGAAAGTGTTCTAAAGTTGTATACTTAACTCTCGTGTTTAGGAGAGTTGTGCCTTAAGCAGAGACACTGTGTCTTCCCATATTAACAGGGACTTGATGAAATTAACGTCTAAATGACCCCTCACTTGCTCTGGTGCTCTTGGGAGGTGTTGATCTTTGGGGGATTTAAATACTCCGAAATTACCATCTCTTTTAAGGGTCTGAGCGGTGGTGCAGAGGGTTAAGGCGTACCTGTTATGCCAGTTGCTGGAAGGCTTCTGTGCTGGCTAGGGTTCGAGTCTCCTGGTGGGAAAGTGTTCTAAAGTTGTATACTTAACTCTCGTGTTTAGGAGAGTTGTGCCTTAAGCAGAGACACTGTGTCTTCCCATATTAACAGGGACTTGATGAAATTAACGTCTAAATGACCCCTCACTTGCTCTGGTGCTCTTGGGAGGTGTTGATCTTTGGGGGATTTAAGTACTCCGAAATTACCATCTCTTTTAAGGGTCTGAGCGGTGGTGCAGAGGGTTAAGGCGTACCTGTTATGCCAGTTGCTGGAAGGCTTCTGTGCTGGCTAGGGTTCGAGTCTCCTGGTGGGAAAGTGTTCTAAAGTTGTATACTTAACTCTCGTGTTTAGGAGAGTTGTGCCTTAAGCAGAGACACTGTGTCTTCCCATATTAACAGGGACTTGATGAAATTAACGTCTAAATGACCCCTCACTTGCTCTGGTGCTCTTGGGAGGTGTTGATCTTTGGGGGATTTAAATACTCCGAAATTACCATCTCTTTTAAGGGTCTGAGCGGTGGTGCAGAGGGTTAAGGCGTACCTGTTATGCCAGTTGCTGGAAGGCTTCTGTGCTGGCTAGGGTTCGAGTCTCCTGGTGGGAAAGTGTTCTAAAGTTGTATACTTAACTCTCGTGTTTAGGAGAGTTGTGCCTTAAGCAGAGACACTGTGTCTTCCCATATTAACAGGGACTTGATGAAATTAACGTCTAAATGACCCCTCACTTGCTCTGGTGCTCTTGGGAGGTGTTGATCTTTGGGGGATTTAAATACTCCGAAATTACCATCTCTTTTAAGGGTCTGAGCGGTGGTGCAGAGGGTTAAGGCGTACCTGTTATGCCAGTTGCTGGAAGGCTTCTGTGCTGGCTAGGGTTCGAGTCTCCTGGTGGGAAAGTGTTCTAAAGTTGTATACTTAACTCTCGTGTTTAGGAGAGTTGTGCCTTAAGCAGAGACACTGTGTCTTCCCATATTAACAGGGACTTGATGAAATTAACGTCTAAATGACCCCTCACTTGCTCTGGTGCTCTTGGGAGGTGTTGATCTTTGGGGGATTTAAATACTCCGAAATTACCATCTCTTTTAAGGGTCTGAGCGGTGGTGCAGAGGGTTAAGGCGTACCTGTTATGCCAGTTGCTGGAAGGCTTCTGTGCTGGCTAGGGTTCGAGTCTCCTGGTGGGAAAGTGTTCTAAAGTTGTATATATATATATATATATATATATATATATATATATATATATATATATATATATATATATATATATATATATATATGTATGTATGTATGTATGTATGTATGTTAAGAGGAAGTAACTTACAGCATCAATGGAAAACATAGCCTGGCCAAATATCAATAAGTGTCTAGGGGAAGTGAAAGGCTAACAAAAAATATTCCAGTTCACTGGGCATTAACATAACATAAAAAATGAATACAATCTATAAACTCACAATCAATGATTTATCCAGCTTCTCAAAGCTGGGCATGATCATCAACAGGTCTCAAAACTGCATACAATCAGCACTAGCTGACGCCAGGCTCTATCGTGGCGCAGTGGGACACTAGCGCCTATTATGCTGCTAAAACCAATACAGGGTGGTGGTGGTGTCACAACCATTAACAAATGAGGTATGAGGAATCAATATCATATACAGCACAATGGTATCACTTAAGATCCTCAGGTACCCACCTCACTAAGATATATAACAGCACCTATCACCTGGTATAAAGGATGCACAATGGTAGAATTGATCCATGGTATACATTACTGCAACATGACAAATATCCTAGCAGTCAAATGACACAAATAAGGTCACAAAACCCGGACCGTAGCGGCAACACATGCGCTCGACTGAGAAAATCAAAGAGTGACCGCCCAGAGCCATGCTGGCCGAGAGCGACACTGTATCCACCTCTATGAGTCAGCTGACTCCTCTCTTTCAAATATCTCAAGCTCATATACAGACATATCTCGATCAAGAACTTCTAATTCATATATCAACAAAAAAAGACTATAATACACAACCTTACATAATAATACATATCAATAATTCAGTACATTAAAGATTATATCATGATATAAAAATATGTGAACAAAGAATTCATATTGGCAAGACATGGTAACACTGGCGGGAGAGGGGAGGAGGGGTTAAGGGAGGATTTCAAGACGTCTGCCAGTCAGCCATTATACATAAGTATACATGATTACAATATTAAGTATATATATGCAACATGTGACTCAAAACCATATCTATGTGGTATACATCTCACAGTGCCAAAATCTAATTTAATTTTAGAGGACAATGCAATGAACAATAATGAAAGGGAAATTATACAGTATACATGACAGTAATACATCTGAGACCTAAATTTATACATTCTCCATCATAGTTCACATAATATTTCCTATACAGCATTATGTAGCATTCCATAATATAAGCATATACAGATGTTTTTCAAGCTACATTACATTAGGCTACTGCTATTCACTAGACTTCTAATATATATCCACAAATACATGGCAAGGATTTATGGTACAGATATATAATATACATAGATATATATGTGGAATACATTGGCAATACACATTTAATACTAGTGTGTTGTCGAAAAAAGAATAACTACATAAATTCATATTCGTGATATTAGGCTAATCAGCCAAGATATCACTATACAGTTTGAGCACATCATACACCAGCTACAGTATGATCATACTGGTGTATGTGTGGTCATAACACCACCTCACACCTATATGGTAATACCACAACACACCATGGTCCAGTATGGTAATATCACAACACACCATGGTCCAGTATGGTAATATCACAACACACCATGGTCCAGTATGGTAATATCACAACACACCATGGTCCAGTATGGTAATATCACAACACACCATGGACCAGTATGGTAATATCACAACACACCATGGACCAGTATGGTAATATCACAACACACCATGGACCAGTATGGTAATATCACAACACACCATGGTCCAGTATGGTAATATCACAACACACCATGGTCCAGTATGGTAATATCACAACACACCATGAACCAGTATGGTAATATCACAACACACCATGGTCCAGTATGGTAATATCACAACACACCATGGACCAGTATGGTAATATCACAACACATTATGGTCCAGTATGGTAATATCACAACACACCTGAGTGATTGTGAGGTGATGGTGATATAGCAGTGATAGTAATATAATAAAGATAGTGTGATAGTGATACTGAGGTGATGATATGACAGTGATAGTGAAGTGATGGTAATATAGCTGTGATAGTGAGGCGATATAGCATTGATAGTATAGTTGTGTTATAGCAGTGATAGTGGGTCCGTCTAATTACCAAAAACTAGCACATGCTACACACGCTTCAGAAAACTTCCTGGCAATACGTTAGTAATGAATAAATATGATATATTTACTCATTACAATGTTGGTGCTGAACATACAACATGAAAAAACATAATTTTAATCCGAAAAAGTATCTTTTTATAAAGAAATTAGACGAAAATAAAGAGCAGGTGACGCCAAATCAAGTCGACGATCCAAGCGTCAATGTTGTGGAGAGACTTATCCAAGACAGATTGTTTGCTGGCATATCAGCCTCTTGTACACACGTCGTCACAAATTGAAATAATGGTATAAACTACAATAATGCATAGTTGCAATAATATTTAGCATAAATAGCCAGAAAATATTGAAATTGTATTGAAAAATAGGTGTCTGGAAGTGAAATTAACTCCATGGGACAATAGTTTTGTTATATAGATGCTGATGATTATTCGCTGGTATGCGTTCGCTATACATGGACTCGCTCTGGGTGTGTGTGTAGTGTGATATACATTCAATAACATCATTATAGGGGGTAAATATGTCATATTTCTTCATTACTTGTGTAATGCTAGAAGGCCGGAGTAGCACTAGGTAACTATGGATATAGCTTTGGGAAAATACATGGACCCGCTCTGGGTGTGTGGAGAGCTACACACCAGCAAATCAATTGTCTAATTAACATGCATATATATGCTAATTAACCTTCAAGATTTATATGTCAGAAGAAAGGCAGAGATGTAGACATTACTGTAGCTACATTTCAAGTAATATATATAATTTATGTGAAAGGCATTATATTTTTAAATAAATAATACTACGTAATCGCCGGTATCCGGACACATGAACACTACATTCAATGCCATCATTATAGTCTGTAAATATGTCATATTTCATCAATACTTGTGTAATGCAAGGAGGTTTTATCTTTTTTAAAGATAAATATTTCAACTTTAAATATCTTTTCAAATATTTGTCATTAAAGTATATATTCTGAAAATAATCATGTATTTTATTTACCCCAAAGTAGAGCACGCATATCATAGTGTCATATCCTGTGATTAGTAATTTATTTTGCACCCCATACTCATTCCTTGAAGATTATTTACATTCACTCCTCGTTGGATAAATTCAAGATCTTTTGAGTACATGAAAATATGTTTTAGAATTAAAGTATTCAATTGAAATTAGTAGCGTATAGCTAGCTCTAAGCAGAACTACTACTGTACCAGTAACCAGTAAAACATTTTAATTAACATTTCAGATCAGGTAAGAATTGAGACCACAAAAATCCAGTAGCATTTCTATCACATTCGTCTATAGTTGAACCATTAAGAATGTCTCTTAAATGTTACCCAAGCACACATGTTTGTGGAGACTAAAGTTATTATCAATAGAAAGCAACAAGGCCGCATAGAATGTTACAGTATTACACTGTCATTTTACCCAAGGTAGCACTTTTACTAATGTAAAATGTAATAGCCCCATTGTTAGACTTATTCTCTGGAAGTTACACGTTATTACATTTACCCTTGTTACACTTACTAAGTTTAATATACAAGGTTATTCTCAGGTTGTTAACCTTCAAGCCATGTTAATCAAACCAGTACAGTGCATTGTTAACTTACATCATTAATGTAAATAAGTTATTTTACCCAGGATAAAAGTTTTACCAATGGTTATTACCTTATAGGAATGTATGTACTTTATATGGGAAAGTGATCACTAATTAGCCATTGTAATACCAATCTTTGGACAGCGTTGACTAACTGGTCTTCATTTATTACAGCCAAATCTTCCATCCATAAGGCGGATGGTGTTAGATGGGTTAATATAAAATAGTCATAACTTGTAATTATAGTTAATGTTGCAGATGTCATAAGATAAACAAGTAAGAAACGTTCATGCAGTGAGAACTTACATACAATATGTAAACTTTCTATATTTAAATTTTAATTTATAATGAAGAAAATGGAGTTAAATGTAATGAAATAATTAAACAGAGTATGACAATGTTATTTATTAACAAAAAATTAAGGAAAATGAAATAAACTTGTGCTCTAAATATATAATTTATAACAAATCAAATAAAATGAATATGCAATCTCTGTACCTACTAATTAATATGTATGTCAGCGACCACAGACCTTTCGCATATAAACTGTATGGCTGTGACATGAACCCTCACATTTATCTCTCGAGTGTATAGATGTTATCAGTTTCATTTAACATCTAAGTGAACAAAAGGCAAAAAATAGATAATAATCGACAGTTTTAAAAATCCGAAAATATGGTGTTGGATACAATGAGGAACTTAAAAAAAATTTAACTAATAATAGTAATATTGAAAGAACTAGAACAAATAGAAGAACAAACAACTGACAGTTAATATTATTGAATATAAATAAACAAGGTCACCATATGTATAATACAATTAAGAATAAAGATAAATGAAATTAGATTCAAATAATTAATTAACTAGGATACATATAAATAATCAAATTGCAAACCCAATAACTTCTTATATGAAGATTGTAATACGCTAATAGGATAAAGATAAGCAAAATAAACACACAATTGCCTGGTGGCATTTCCCAAACACTTATACTACTCTACTTTATACTGCCCTCTCACTTCCTGGACGCTTACGCTGATGTGGTTTTCTTGCTATTGCAGAAGTTTTGGGAATTGAAAATCTGTTGCCTTTGGCAAATATTTTTCTGTCCTCAATATATGATTTTCTTGATATAAAGCACCATAAGAAGTGCTGTACAATATGGAACTACAATATGGAAGTTGTAGTTAAGGACCTGGTGACTCTAGTGGGAGCCCTGAGGACAGAGTTGGACTCTCTGCGGGAGGAGGTGCGTCAGCTTAAAGAACAACGAGAAGTAACGAAGGAGGAGACCAGTAGTAAAGGGACCTCGTCTTGGAGAGTTGCGAAAGACAGGGGCCTTAAGAAGACTTTGATAAAGCCGCCTTCAAACGCCATAGCAACTTCTAATTCATTTGACGTTTTGGAGGACGAGTGCTGTGGTGAGACTGCGGATCGCGCAAAAGGGATAGCAACGAAGAGAAAGGAAGCGCAGGCCCCTCAGAAAGTAAAGGAAGTACCTAAGCAAACATTAGTTGTGGGAGATTCCCAGATAAGGTATTTGGATAGAGCGTTTTGTGCTAGAGATAGGGGGAACAGGTTAAGGGTTTGCTATCCCGGAGCTGGCATTGGTGATATTATAAACAACATGAATGATATTATGGCTGGTAATGGGAACAATCCCATTATTTGCATTAGCGCGGGAGGAAATGATGTTGGTCGAGTTAGGAGTGAGGAACTGATTCAGAGGTATAAAACAGCCATAGAATTAGTTAGGAGCAAGGGAGGAATCCCGATCATATGTGGCATTCTTCCAAGAAAGGGAGTGGGAAATGAATGGATATCGAGGGCACTTGGTGTCAATTGCCGGCTGGAAAGATATTGCAAATCAAATGCAATATCTTTCATAGACAACTGGGAACACTTCTATGGAAGAAATGAAATGTATGCTCGTGATGGTGTGCATCTATCGAGAGCTGGGGTTGTTGCTGTTGCGAACTCGTTAGAAGAAGTGGTTAGAGGTGTTTGTTTGGGTTTAAACTGTTAGTAGATAGAGGTATGGGAATTGATTTGGAGGAAGGAGGTAATAAAAGTATGTGTTTGTGGGAGAAAGGAATTGGCAAAACGATCAGGGAAAGAGAAGGTCCGCAAAATAACAATTCACTTAGGGTATATTACACTAACAGTAGAAGTCTAAGAAATAAAATTAACGAATTAAATGCTCTTGTCTGCACAGGAAAAATAGATATTATTGCACTTACAGAAACGTGGATGAATGTAGAAAATAGAGAATTATTAGCTGAATATCAAATATATGGATTTAAACTATTTCACACAGATAGATATATTAGACGAGGAGGTGGAGTAGCCATATATGTTAGGGACAATTTGAAATGTAGTCTCAAAGAGGGAATCAAAACAGAGCCACACACAGAAACTATTTGGATTGAATTAAACGAAAAAGCTAATAATATTATAATAGGAGTAATATATAGGCCACCAAATTTAGACAGAATGGAAGCAAAGCATCTATGGGATGAAATATCTAGAGCATCTAGATCTAACAGTATTTATGTCATGGGTGACTTTAATTTTAGCGGAATAAACTGGTTGAACAAAACAGGGAATAGTGAAGCAGAAGATTTTCTAGAATTAATTGACGATTGCTTTCTTACGCAACACATTAAGGAACCAACACGGGAAAATAATATTTTAGATTTAGTGTTAACTAACAGGGAAACGCAAATTAATGACATCGAAATAGGGAGTGAGCTAGGGAGCAGTGATCACAAAGAAATCAGATTTAGCATAGAATGGAATAGACCAGTAGGAGAAAATTCTGTTAAAGTGCCAGATTTTCGAAAAGCTGATTTTAATAGCCTAAGAAATTTTTTGGGTCAAATTGATTGGAAAGTCTTGGGTATGGGGTGTGGGCCGGTCTTGGAGCGAGACATGAACCCAGCGATAGGTGACTTAAATGAGGATTTCGATGTGAATTCAATATATAACTTATTTAAGAATATTCTAAACAAAGCACAGGAACGTAGTATACCATACAAATTGAATAGATCGAATACTAATGACCCAAAGTGGATAACAAAGAATTTGAAGAACCTTATAGGTAAAAAGAGAGCTTGGTACAAAAGGATTAAAAATGGGGAGGTCACTTTAGAACAGGAATTCGTACAACTGGTTAGAAATGTTAAAAAAGAGATAAGGAAAGCAAAAAGAAACTATGAAGTTCGCATAGCAGGGCAAGCAAAGACAAATCCTAAAGGGTTTTTTCAGTTATATCGTACTAAGACTAGGGAAAGGATAGGTCCATTAAAAACTGAGACAGGTCAAATAACAGATAGTGATGAAGAGATGAGTAGTATTTTTAATAAATATTTTGTATCTGTATTTACTAAAGAGGAACTTAACAATATGCCTTCAGCCGAACAAGTCTATGTGGGTGGCGACGAGGACAGGTTGACGAGTTTAGCAGTTACCAGGGAGGATGTTCTTAAACAAATAGTAAAACTCAAACCAAACAAATCCCCAGGGCCGGATGAAGTGTTTGCCAGGGTGCTTAAAGAATGCAAAGAGGAGCTTTGTGACCCACTGTCTACCATATTTAATAAATCAATAGAGTCAGGCAGAGTGCCAGAGTTTTGGAAAGTTGCTAATGTGATACCAGTTTTTAAGAAAGGAGATAGATCACTTGCGTCTAACTATCGACCAATTAGCCTAACGTCTATTGTGGGAAAGTTACTCGAATCTATAATAGCAAATAAAATTCGTCTTCATCTTGAAAAACATAAATTAATAATTGAGTCGCAACATGGTTTTATAAATGGCCGTTCATGTTTAACAAATTTGTTATCCTTTTATTCTAGCATTGTTGAGGCAGTTGATAGTGGTAAGGATTGCGATGTTGTATACCTTGACTTTAGCAAAGCTTTTGATACAGTGCCACATGAAAGACTGATTAAAAAGATAGAGTCTCATGGTATTGGGGGTGCTCTATTAAGCTGGATTAGGGCATGGCTATACCAAAGGAAACAGAGAGCTTGTATAAATGGAATCAAGTCAGAGTGGGAAAATGTTGTAAGTGGAGTGCCTCAAGGCTCTGTCCTGGGACCTCTGTTGTTTATAATATATATAAATGATTTAGATTCAGGTTTGAGTAGCAACATTTGCAAATTTGCCGATGATACGAAAATCGGTAGGGAAATTATTCGGAGGAGGACTCACTATCACTTCAAGTTGATCTAGATAGGGTTTTGAAATGGTCAAAGGATTGGCAAATGCAGTTTAATGCTGATAAATGTAAAGTTCTGAGGTTAGGTAATGATGATAGAGTTACAAGATACGAGCTAGATGGTGTTGTGATTGCGAAGTCGGATTGCGAAAGGGATCTGGGAGTTATGATTAGTAAGAATTTAAAACAAAAGGATCAATGCATAAATGTTCGTAATAAGGCAAATCGGACACTTGGATTTATTAATCGCAGCGTTAGTAACAAGACACCTGGTGTGGTTCTCAAGCTATATCTTGCTCTAGTTAGGCCCCATTTAGATTATGCAGTCCAGTTTTGGTCGCCATATTATAGAATGGATATAAATTCACTTGAACGTGTCCAGCGTAGGATGACTAAGTTAATTCCCCAAATTAGAAATCTTTCATATGAAGAAAGATTAACAAAGCTTAAGTTGCATTCACTGGAAAGGCGAAGAGTTAGGGGTGACATGATAGAGGTTTACAAGTGGATGAATGGACATAACCGGGGGGATATTAATAGGGTATTAAAAGTATCAACACAGGACAGAACACGAAACAATGGATATAAATTGGATAAGTTTAGATTTAGGAAAGACTTGGGTAAATACTGGTTCAGTAACAGGGTTGTTGATTTGTGGAACCAATTGCCGCGTAACATTGTGGAGGTGGGGTCCCTCGATTGTTTCAAGCACGGGTTGGACAAGTATATGAGTGGGATTGGGTGGTTATAGAATAGGAGCTGCCTCGTATGGGCCAATAGGCCTTCTGCAGTTACCTTTGTTCTTATGTTCTTATGTTCTTATAAGCACTTTATCTTTTCGTCTTTAGTTTTTTTATCCCAAACTTCCTTAGGAATAAGGTACCCTTTTAAATTGGATGAAAGTACATAATTACCTTCTCCATGTAACGCCCTCCTCAGATCTAACATTTGGAGTTTTAAGAACATAAGAACAAAGGCGACTGCAGAAGGCCTATTGGCCCATACGAGGCAGCTCCTATTCAATAACCACTCAATCCCACTCATATACTTGTCCAACCCGCGCTTGAAACAATCGAGGGACCCCACCTCTACCACGTTACGCGGCAATTGGTTCCACAAATCTACAACCCTGTTACTGAACCAGTATTTACCCAAGTCTTTCCTAAATCTAAACTTATCCAATTTATACCCATTGTTTCGTGTTCTGTCCTGTGTTGATACTTTTAATACCCTATTAATATCCCCCTTGTTATGTCCATTCACCCACTTGTAAACCTCTATCATGTCGCCCCTAACTCTTCGCCTTTCCAGTGAATGCAACTTAAGCTTTGTTAATCTTTCTTCATATGAAAGATTTCTAATTTGGGGAATTAACTTAGTCATCCTACGCTGGACACGTTCAAGTGAATTTATATCCATTCTATAATATGGCGACCAAAACTGAACTGCATAATCTAAATGGCATGAATGGTTTTGAAACATTGCAGATTTTTTCAATCAAATCTGGCAATTTTTGAGGTTTCCAGTCAATAGTTAGTTTAAGAATGTGGTTCAGTGACTCGCAATTGTTGTTAGTCCACAACTTATCCATTTTAGCCTTTGTGTGAGGAACACACACATAATTCCACAGAGAAGATTTTAAACGGCAATCAAAATATTCTTTGAACTTTGGGTATTTGGAAAAGTACCAAATGAGATTGTTGATGCCTGTTTCAAACTTTTCCTCACAGTCACTTCTAACTAGTCCATTTGCACCAAAAACTTTCTTTAGGATAATAATCCTTTCGGTGGTCGTACAACCAATAATATCAGTCAAATAGCGTCTAACATTTTCCTTTAGGTGGTTACTGCACAATAAGAGTGTTGCATTCGGAAGACAACACATAAGTGCCTTTCTTAAAGCTTTTTCTTGATCATTTCCAATCATTACGTTCGCGTTATCAATATAGTCTCCTAGTTGGGTTCTTAGGTTGTAGAAAAATGTTGCGTAAGTTTCATATTCACCATCCCAGTGTATATACATAGGTCCGAGAAATATAGGGTTGTTTGATGTTTCCTTTTGTATTACATTTGTGTTCTTGTAAACAATTGTCGTTAGATAACAAGGGCCAAGATTGAAGGTCCTGTCAACACCGATGACAAAAGGGTTGTCTTTTCCGGCAGCACACAAATGTTGCTTGAAATCTTCCAATTGCTCCTTGGAATATAATACCACACAGGGGACTTTGTCCTGTTTGAATTATCTCCTTTACATATTCATGACCGTCTAACATGCAAATTACAGTTAAAAGATCATCTGCAACATTGTGCCTATGGATAGGCTTACATTCCTTTTTCCTCTCATTGTATTTTTTATTCCTTATTTGCTTGAAGTCTCGTGGGGCTAAATCTGAATCTTCCATGAGCATATTTTGATAAACCTCTCGCGGAGGATGGCTCTTAACCATCTCCCCTATCTTTTCTAAAACTTCAGGCATAGTCCGAATATATGGAATTGTGTTTTTGGAATTACCATGCATGGTAGCTCCTGTACACTTGCCAGAGTATTCTACGAGAGCTACAGACTGCATCTGTTTAATAACCGTTACTCATTTTTTAAAGCATTCTTGACCTTTGAGGGCTGAGTAATACTTGTGCATGTTGATGATAGTATCTGGGGAGGGCTGTGGATCTAAGGGTACCCACTGCACTTTCCTTTTAAACATAACTCGATTAAAAAATAAATTATTTCTCATATATATCATTCACAAACTTTTGTTAGTGTTCAATACATAGTAACTGTTCACTGTGGCAGTTTTAGCACTGTTCCACACTCCACAGTCGTCAGGAAAGTTATTTCGTATTTTGTCACCCCTATTAAGATTATGTGAATTGTCAACCACATAAAATGTGTCTTCTTTAGCTCCACGAGGGATCTCTTTAAACACATTGCGTTTCTCTTGCAAATGCCAATAGATTTCTTCTGCAAGTAAAAATCTTCCATTGTGCAGCTTACCAGAATTTTCAATCTCGATATCATTCAACAATTTTTGCTTCTTCAAAACAGGTCCTGTCTCTTCAGTGTCATAATATATTTTGGACACACAGGGCATAGAGTAATTTCCAATTGGAGTTGAAGTGTATACAATTTGTGCAGATGATGTTGATCGACCCAAACTTTGAGGTGTAGATGCAATAGTGTTTAATAACGGGGTACTATCTATGGATATGTGACCCAGTGGAGGCAATAACATTAATGGAACGAAATGGTTAGGTGTCCATATTTGTTCTCCTAGCTTAAGATTGTCGCTCCACATAATGTAAATGGGATCCTGCCTCACTTCACACCGAGGCACAAATGCTCTATTGAGAATAGACATACATTTGTCATAGAGGCCGTTGACAGCCGGGTACACAGATATTATTTCTCTACTTACAACAGAACTCGCTGCATGCATTGTCCAACCTGATGAATACTCTCCAGGCAAGGCACAATTGAGACAAGCTTCTTCGAAATCGGGAGACGCTAGGTGTAATCTTGGATTCGCATTGTGTGTTATATACCAGTCCCATTGATCTACTAGCTCAATAGTTGTCCTTGCTTTAATTTCTACTGATCTAGTCTCATCCCCACATACAGCAACTGAGATGGCATTAAATAAACAATTCCCATCTCCTTTAACACTAACTGGCATACGTGTGTTGCTCTTAGTACTTCCAACACGTCTAATAATTTCTGCAGCTGAAATGTCCTTCGAAAATTCGACATTTTCAGGAATCTTAATAGAATCAAAAGAACATGCAGTGTGCATAAGTTTTTTCTCACGACTGACTGCTATTTTCAGTTTCTCTATGCCTAAAGAAGCCGATTTCGCCAGGCGGGCTTGAGCCTGCTCAAAACAAAATTTGCCATGTGACTGGCAGCACCTGATACATCTTAATTTGCTTTTTGTGCGGTTAAGCTCAATCATGTGTTCAGTTGACAACTTCTGGCAATGTAAATGGTAGAGCAGATGACAAGTGCCGCACTGGACACTATGTGGGCCACAAGCATCTTGACAAACACCACATGAAGTAGCCTGAAACAAGAAATAATCCTAAGAGTCAGTAATGGTAAATGTTTATGTATCATGTGTATCTACACGTATATAAATAAAATATTAAGAACATAAAAACATAAGAACAAAGGTAACTGCAGAAGGCGATTAGTTATTAATATTGTTATTAATATTAGTATTATTGTTATATGATGCCTCTTCACCTAGAAGTTAAACACACCAACCAACACACACTTGTGACAGCAACACAAGACAGAACATAAGATAAGAACATAAGAACAAAGGCAACTGCAAAAGGCCTATTGGCCCATAAGAGGCAGCTCCTATTTATAACCACCCAATCCCACTCATATACTTGTCCAACCCGCGCTTGAAACAATCGAGGGACCCCACCTCCACAATGTTACGCGGCAATTGGTTCCACAAATCAACAACCCTATTACTGAACCAGTATTTACCCAAGTCTTTCCTAAATCTAAACTTACCCAATTTATACCCATTGTTTCGTGTTCTGTCTTGTGTTGATACTTTTAATACCCTATTAATATCCCCTTTGTTATGTCCATTCACCCACTTGTAAACCTCTATCATGTCACCCCTAACTCTTCGCCTTTCCAGTGAATGCAACTTAAGCTTTGTTAATCTTTCTTCATATGAAAGATTTCTAATTTGGGGAATTAACTTAGTCATCCTACGCTGGACACGTTCAAGTGAATTTATATCCATTCTATAATATGGCGACCAAAACTGAACTGCATAATCTAAATGGGGCCTAACTAGAGCAAGATATAGCTTGAGAACCACACCAGGTGTCTTGTTACTAACGCTGCGATTAATAAATCCAAGTGTCCGATTTGCCATATTACGAACATTTATGCATTGATCCTTTTGTTTTAAATTCTTGCTAATCATAACTCCCAGATCCCTTTCGCAATTCGACTTCGCAATCTCAACACCATCTAGCTCGTATCTTGTAACCCTATCATCATTACCTAACCTCAGAACTTTACATTTATCAGCATTAAACTGCATCTGCCAATCCTTCGACCATTTCAAAACCCTATCTAGATCAACTTGAAGTGATAGTGAGTCCTCCTCCGAATTAATTTCCCTACCGATTTTCGTTTCATCGGCAAATTTGCAAATGTTGCTACTCAAACCTGAATCTAAATCATTTATATATATTATAAACAACAGAGGTCCCAGGACAGAGCCCTGAGGCACCCCACTTACAACATTTTCCCACTCTGACTTGACTCCATTTATACTAACTCTCTGTTTCCTTTGGTATAGCCATGCCCTAATCCAGCTTAATATAGCACCCCCAATACCATGAGACTCTAACTTTTTAATCAGTCTTTCATGTGGCACTGTATCAAAAGCTTTGCTAAAGTCAAGGTACACAACATCGCAATCCTTACCACTATCAACTGCCTCAACAATGCTAGAATAAAAAGATAACAAATTTGTTAAACATGAACGGCCATTTATAAAACCATGTTGCGACTCAATTATTAATTTATGTTTTTCAAGATGAAGACGAATTTTATTTGCAATTATAGATTCGAGTAACTTTCCCACAATAGACGTTAGGCTAATTGGTCGATAGTTAGACGCAAGTGATCTATCTCCTTTCTTAAAAACTGGTATCACATTAGCAACTTTCCAAAACTCTGGCACTCTGCCTGACTCTATTGATTTATTAAATATGGTTGACAGTGGGTCACAAAGCTCCTCTTTGCATTCTTTAAGCACCCTGGCAAACACTTCATCCGGCCCTGGGGATTTGTTTGGTTTGAGTTTTACTATTTGTTTAAGAACATCCTCCCTGGTAACTGTTAAACTCGTCAACCTGTCCTCGTCCCCACCCACATAGACTTGTTCGGCTGAAGGCATATTGTTAAGTTCCTCTTTAGTAAATACAGATACAAAATATTTATTAAAAATACTACTCATCTCTTCATCACTATCTGTTATTTGACCTGTCTCAGTTTTTAATGAACCTATCCTTTCCCTAGTCTTAGTACGATATAACTGAAAAAACCCTTTAGGATTTGTCTTTGCTTGCCCTGCTATGCGAACTTCATAGTTTCTTTTTGCTTTCCTTATCTCTTTTTTAACATTTCTAACCAGTTGTACGAATTCCTGTTCTAAAGTGACCCCCCATTTTTAATCCTTTTGTATCAAGCTCTCTTTTTACCTATAAGGTTCTTTAAATTCTTTGTTATCCACTTTGGGTCATTAGTATTCGATCTATTCAATTTGTATGGTATACTACATTCCTGTGCTTTGTTTAGAATATTCTTAAATAAGTTATATATTGAATCCACATCGAAATCCCCATTTACGTCACCTATCGCTGGGTTCATGTCTCGCTCCAAGACCGGCCCCCACCTCATACCCAAGACTTTCCAATCAATTTGACCCAAAAAATTTCTAAGGCTATTAAAATCAGCTTTTCGAAAATCTGGCACTTTAACAGAATTTTCTCCTACAGGTCTATTCCATTCTATGCTAAATCTGATTTCTTTGTGATCACTGTTCCCTCACTCACTCCCTATTTCGATGTCATTAATTTGTGTTTCCCTGTTAGTTAACACTAAATCTCAAATATTATTTTCCCGTGTTGGTTCCTTAATGTGTTGCGTAAGAAAGCAATCGTCAATTAATTCTAGAAAATCTTCTGCTTCACTATTCCCTGTTTTGTTCAACCAGTTTATTCCACTAAAATTAAAGTCTCCCATGACGTAAATGCTGTTAGATCTAGATGCCCTAGATATTTCATCCCATAGATGCTTTGCTTCCATTCAGCCTAAGTTTGGTGGCCTATATATAACTCCTATTATAATATTATTTGTTTTTTCGTATAATTCTATCCAAATAGTTTCTGTGTGTGGCTCAGTTTTGATTCCCTCTTTGAGACTACATTTCAAATTGTCCCTAACATATATGGCTACTCCCCCTCCTCGTCTAATATATCTATCTGTGTGAAATAGTTTAAATCCATTTATTTGATATTCAGCTAATAGTTCTCTATTTTCTACATTCATCCACGTTTCGGTAAGTGCAATAATATCTATTTTTTCTGTGCAGACAAGAGCATTTAATTCGTTAATTTTATTTCTTAGACTTCTACTGTTAGTGTAATATACCCTAAGTGAATTGTTATTTTGAGGCCCTTCTCTTTCCCTGATCATTTTGCCAATTCCTTTCTCCCACAAACACGTACTTTTATTATCTCCTTCCTCCAAATCAATTCCCATACCTCTATCAGCTAACAGTTTAAACCCAAACAAACACCTCTAACCACTTCTTCCAACGAGTTCGCAACAGCAACAACCCCAGCTCTCGATAGATGCACCCCATCACGAGCATACATTCCATTTCTTCCATAGAAGTGTTCCCAGTTGTCTATGAAAGATATTGCATTTGATTTGCAATATCTTTCCAGCCGGCAATTGACACCAAGTGCCCTCGATATCCATTCATTTCCTACTCCCTTTCTTGGAAGAATGCCACATATGATCGAGATTCCTCCCTTGCTCCTAACTAATTCAATGGCTGTCCTGAATCTCTGTATTAGTTACTCACTCCTAACTCGTCCAACATCATTACCCCCTGCACTAATACAAATAATGGGTTTGTTTCCATTTCCTGTCATAATATCATTCATGTTTCCAACAATATCACCAATTCCAGCTCCCGGATAGCAAACCCTTAATCTGTTCCCCCTATCTCTGGCACAAAACGTTCTGTCTAAATACCTCACCTGGGAATCTCCCACAACCAAAATTCGCTTCGATTCTCCCTTTTCCTTTCGAGCAGTTTGAGGGACCTGCGCTTCACTGCTCCTCGTTACTTTGTCTTTGCCACCTCGTTGAACAACAGGTTCAACACAGCACTCGTCCTCTAATACGTCAAATGCGTTAAAAGTTCTTAGGTGTAGGCTATTAGTTGTCGGTTTTGCAAAGGTCTTCTTAAGACCCCTGTCTTTCACAACTTGCCAAGACGAGGACTTCTTAATACTGGTCTCGTCAGTCCTTCTTAATGAGGTCCCGTCAACACTGGCCTCCTCCTTCGTTTCCTCCCGAAGTCGTAGCCGTCGTACCTCCTCCCGCAGGGAATCCATCTCTGCTCTCAGAGCTCCAACCAGACTCACCAAATCTTTTACTAATCCTTCCATTATTGCAATAATAATGTTTATTTTTTTTTTTATTTGAGATATATACAAGAGTTGTTACATTCTTGTACAGCCACTAGTACGCGTAGCGTTTCGGGCAGGTCCCTGGAATACGATCCCCTGCTGCGAAGAATCGTTTTTTCATCCAAGTACACATTTTACTGTTGAGTTAAACAGAGGCTACAGTTAAGGATTTGCGCCCAGTAAATCCTCCCCGGCCAGGATACGAACCCATGACATAGCGCTCGCGGAACGCCAGGCGAGTGTCTTACCACTACACCACGGAGACTGTTAAATGTTATTAGAATCGGAGCTCCAGCTAACACAACCTCTCACTGTGACTGCGCCTGACTGACTCAATCGAGATTAATCGAGAACACGAAACAATGGGTATAAATTGGATAAGTTTAGATTTATGATAGACTTTGGTAAATACTGGTTCGGTAACTGGGTTGTTTATTTGTGGAACCAATTACCGCGTAACGTGGTGGAGGTGGGGTCCCTCGATTGTTTCAAGCGTGGGTTGGACATGTATATGAGTGGGATTGGGTGGTTATAAATAGGAGCTGCCTCGTATGGGTCAATAGGCCTTTTGCAGTTACCTTTGTTCTTATGTTTTGCTTTTAATTACATGGATGGTGAAATAGCGCATATTTATGCATATATATGTGACGGAAAACATATATATGTGATATATATGTATGTCTAGCTTTGGAAACAGGTACGTCATTGTTTGTAATCTATTTAATGCTAGTAGTTAAGAAATTGAGTCTGAAAATATTTAGCTGTCTACTATAATGTTTTCAATCATTTTAAGGGGCACCAGCATTGCTACCAGTTCAACTTGCAAAGTGAATGCAACAATTACGCCACCTCCCTTGACAACACTGCCCACTCTACACTTACCTATATACAACCCCTCCCAGGAAATCCTAATTTAAAGGTCACAGCCTGCATACCATCATAAACCAAGAGTCAGGCAATGTGCAAGTGAGTCGTGGAAGGTTGCTAATGTGATACGAGTATTCCGGGTGGGACATAAATGGTTGGACATATTTCCTTTCACCTAATGCATCTGTTCATCTACCAGTGTTTACTAGTTGTGTTTTTGCGGGGGTTGAGCTTTGCTCTTTCGGCCCGCCTCTCAACTGTCAATCAACTGTTTACTAACTACTTTTTTTTTTTTTTTTTTTTTTTTTCACACCACACACACACACACACACACACACACACACACACACACACACACACCAGGAAGCAGCCCGTGACAGCTGACTAACTCCCAGGTACCTATTTACTGCTAGGTAACAGGGGCATTCAGGGTGAGAGAAACTTTGCCCATTTGTTTCTGCCTCGTGCGGGAATCGAACCCGCGCCACAGAATTGCGAATCCTGCGCGCTATCCACCAGTCTACGAGACCCCTGTAGAGTAGTAGTAGTAGTAAGTAGGTACTCAGGAGTTAGCCAGTTTGTTGTGGAGTTGCATCCTGGATGGGGTCAGTAATTCCTCCCTGGGGACGTAGTGGGTGGCCTTGATAAAAGCCTAACGTGTATAAATACACTCCGGCTTCCTGTCCCCCGATACAATGAATTTTAAACTAAATTAAATTTCAGGAGGATGGGTTCCTTGCTTTCTTACTAATTCTTACTAATTCATAACTAATTCTTACTTCTTACTAATTCTTACTAATCTTACTAAATTCTTACTAATCATAACCCCCAGATCCCTTTCGCAATATTACTTCGCAATCTCAATACCATCTAGTAAATATCTTGTAACTCTATCATCATTACCTAGCCTCAAAACCTTACATTTGTCAGCATTAAACTGCATCTGCCAATCCTTTGACCATTCAAAACCCTATTTAGATCATCTTGAATTGATAGTGAGTCTTTTTCTGAGCTTATTTCTCTCCCGATTTCTGTATCATCGGCAAATTTGCAAATGTTACTGCTCAAACCTCAATATAAATCCTTTATATATATTATGAATTGCAGAGGTCCCAGGACAGAGCCTTGAGGCACTCTACTTACAACATTTTCCCACTCTGACTTAACCCCATTGATACTAACATTGTTTTCTTTGGTATAGCCATGCCCTAATTCAACTTAATATAGCACCCCAATTTCATAAGCTTCTATCTTTTTAATCAGACTTTCATGTGGCACTGTATCAAAAGCTTTGCTAAAGTCAAGGTACACAACATCACAAACCTTACCACTATCAACTGCCTCAACCATCCTGGAATAAAATGATAGCAAATTTCTAAAACATGAAGAGTAATGTTAAACATAGAGATGACAATTAAGGTTGGGAAGTCTATCGCCCCTGGGGAGGATTACTTTACCTTGCGGTTACTTTTTCTTTCCAAGGTTACGCGGATCAACGTCCCGAGGGGCCTGGTTTGACCAGGCCTCCTATCGTTGGTGGTCTGTTCAACAACGCTGTCACTTACACTCATTACATTATATGTGCATAAATAATATATAATTTACATTCTGAAATAGGTGATAGGTGACGTAAAAGGGGGTTTTCGATGTGGATTCAAAATATAACCTATTTAGAAATATTCTAAGCAAAGCCCAGGAATGTAGTATACCATATACTACAGATCCAGATCGAATACTAATGATCCAAAGTGAATAACAAAGGATCTGAAGAACCTTATAGGTAAAGTTAAGAAAGGAGATAGATCACTTGATCAGGGCATAGAGATAGCCCTTGCGCCACCTATAGCTCTGCTGTTCAACAAATCCCTTGAGTGTCATACCTTCCCTGATATCCTTAAAAAAGCAAGAGTAACGCCAGTTCAAGTATCTCTGGGAATTCGCATTATCTGCTGATGTAGACCTGACCAAATGTAAACTGTGTCAACAAAATTATTCGCACACACTAAATAATGTTGTTAATAATGAACTAAAAAAAGTCCACTTATGGATGTCAACCAACAAACTAACACTTAACATAGAAAAGACCTACTACATCTTATTTGGAAGCAAATCTACAAATGCAATTCAGCTTCAGATAACATATGCAGTAAATTTATGCAGTAAATAAAGAACCTAAAAATCAAGGAAACTACAGACGGCCTATTGGCCCATACGAGGCAGCTCTTATTTATATTCATCCAAACTCATTCATATATATGTCTAACCTACACTTGAAACAATCAAGGGATCCGACATTATATTATATTACGCGGTAATTGGTTCCACAAATCGACAACCCTCTTATTTTAATTTAATATTACACTTAAACATGTGTTGGGACTTTTCTTCACTTTTATTCAATAATAATAATGATAATAATAATAATAATAGTAATTCATTCTGTCGGGGGACTGGCAGCCAGTGTAAATATACATGTTATATTATATCGGGTTCCCTCCTCCCCACAAGGTCTATTTCCTGACTCCCCAGGATGCAACCCCACAACAAGGTAGCTCCTGGCTACCTATTTACTGCTAGGTGGACAGGAGCATTAGGTGATAGGAAACACGGAAACCATTTCTTTCCTGACCGGACAGAAATGATCACATCTCACTTGCACTACACATATCACTTGTTTGTCACTTGTTTACACTTGTTTATCTGTATCTTTTGCTACCCAGTCTCCCAATCTTTATGTACCCAATCTGAACATCTTTACCATTGTGATCATTGCTGTCTTCTTATATGTGCTGCCAATCTGCTGTATGGTGTTTATTAATCTTGTTTATCTGTATCTATTACTACCCAGTCTCCCAATCTTTATGTACCCAATCTGAACATCTTTACCATTGTGATCATTGCTGTCTTATATGTGCTGTCAATCTGCTGTATGGTGTCTATTAACCTTGTTTAAATTACTAATCAAGCTGTCAATGTAATCAATCAGAGGTTTAATATAACAATGTGCTTTAATATACTTACTTATCTCTCTCATCTCATTTTTCTCTTGTAATGTATCTTTATCATTTATCAATTCTGATTGAAATTACCTACTTAAAATTATCTGCTAGATTAAGGACCTGCCCGAAACGCTGTGCGTACTAGTGGCTTTACAAGAATGTGTATACTGTACTATCCAATGTATTCTCACAAACCCAGTGTACCTTCTTGTATATATATAAATAAATAAATAAATCACAAAACTCTATCCAACTATAAAACTCTATCCATTTAAATAAAATGGAAAACAAAGGTATTTAACATTTCTTCTGGTGCATAAGACAACACACCAGACGAGGCTAACCATAGCCCGTGCTACTTGCCCCGCTCCTGTGCCAGGTAAGTCCACTACGGGCTCACCATAGCCCGTGCTACTTGGAACTTATGTTCCGAGTAGCTGAATCTAAAACAACAACATGCATAAAACACAATTGTTTAGCTTACCTCAGACTGCATTATGATGCTCACCGTATTCACGCTGCTTATGACTCCTGTTAAGTGACTAAACTAAGTTTGGAAACAGACCCGTTTATCAGAGACGGAGACAGACAGAAACAGAGTCAAGGACGGACCGAAACGTCGTCGTTCCTTCACCTTCTAGTGTGTGGTCTGGTCAACAGACCCTTTTATAGACCAGGAAGAGACGGGGCTTCTAGCTAATCTTGGGGATTGATTGATGAGGATAAAGCCATCCAAGAGGTGGCACGGGCATGAATAGCCTGTAACTAATCTTGGTTGTTGTTGTTGTTGTTTAAGATTCAGCTACTGGGAACAAAATGTTCCAAGTAGCACGGGCTATGGTGAGCCCGTAGTGGACTTACCTAGCACAGGAGAGAGGCGATGAGTAATTATCTAATCATCATTATCTAAATATCTAAAAAATGGGAATCTTGGTGTTAAAGGGAACTTATATACCCCATGAGAGTTTGGAGGCTGAGATGAACAGACTGTTCATATCAGATGAACACATGATGAAAACTTTTAGAGAATGGTAATGGTGGACAGCAGTAACACACTTAAGAATTATGCAATAATAAATACAAATTCGTCCTTCAATTCTGGTAAAGTAGTAAAGTACTTAGTAGATTTGTGCGTCCCTTGAGGGACTTGAAGTAGAAGGGGGTAGAAATAGCTTAATATACTCTATCCATTTGAGATGTACGTTTCGCAATGAATTTACTTGAACTTGAACCTCAGGGAGAAGTATTGAGTTCCACCCTGTTTAATATACTAGTGAATAGATCCAGTGTCCTATTTACCTTTACTACACTTTCATATGTCACTAATATAGTGTTGTCACCTAAAAAATTTTGCATTTAGTTAAAAAAATTGCTAAGTCGTTCCAGCATATGAGTAGATTGAATGGCCAGTGCTGTGGGTCAGCTGTGTAAGGAGACAGCGTTGGTCAAGGGATTTACAGAGGTAATAATCTTAGAAGTATGATATAACTCCAGGCTGGCAGTTGACCGCTGACAGGTTGACCGCGTCAGATCAAGACCTCAACAATCCATCCCATCACGGGCCGCGGGTCTTTGAATGAGGATATATGCTCAATTTAATTAATTTAGACATTTGTTTTTCTGGACTTCATAGTGAAAGATGTAACACAATGTGCTGTTGCTGAGTGTACAAGTCGTATTAAATATATTTTTAATACAGAAACATACGACTAACATACACATTAAAGCTACGTGATTTAGGAAATACTATAAAAACATAATTTTTAACATTAGGTATTACTGGATTATGCAAGTGTTGTACATGATTTTAGAGTACACGTACAGCTTAATATACACAGTGTATATTAAGCTATAATATACATATAATGTGTATAATATACATGTGTACACTGCATAAGAACACTGTTTTTCCCAAAAACGGTGGGTTTTCTGAGTGGAAGAGAACGTATGTCTGGAAGCTGACTTTAACCGCCCCAAGCTGCGCGCGCATTGAGCCGAGGTTATATAAAACTGGATGGAGACGGCGTGGCCCCTCTTCCAAGCCAGCAGCTGCTCTTACATAACGACTCACTGCTGCTCAGCGAGTCGTAAACACAGAAGTTTAGCCCACTCAACTGTTCTCCCAGCATGGACCCTACACCAGTTCCTATCGACAACGACTCGGAGCGACCCGTCAGGGGCGTCCTGCCCTTCTCAACATTTAAGGTAGTGTTTGTGTTGTTGGCGCGCCGGATCAGTGTTTGTGTTGTTGGCACGCCGGACCAGTGTTTGTCTCTGTGTTGGCGCGCGCGCCCTGAAGCACGCCTGTTGGTTCAGCCTTGGTGACCAAATACAGGTGCAGTGGTCCTAGAGGGGGAGGTGACCCTCGGTGTTATGGGGCACTGGTTTTTTCTCCAGTAGGTGGCTGTTATTTGAAGCACAATCGGGAGGAGGCCTGGACACCCCCCCACCATCCCCCCCTCCCCCATCTGCTCAGCCCTGTACCTTAAGCTCCCTCACCCAGTCGACGTGAGGTCTGCTGCTTGGGCGACTTCTGTTGTGCCGTTATTTATTATTTACGTTCTTTATATAAGTCCTTCTTTACAGTCTGACTGTTAGTCATGGCGTGCTCCCTCACGCTACATTATTTACTATAATTTTACCTTTGCTTTCGCCCCATGCCTATGATTATATATTGGGTAGTGCTGTTATTGTTGTTCCAGGACATTTAATGCTCAAGCCAGCTCCTATTTAGTGCTGTTGCTTTACCCTACTCTAAACGCTGGCTATATAAAATATTATATTATTGTCTTTCAGTTACAATGTGTTATGCCTCACAATTTATTTATTAATGAATTTAATGGTGTCAAGCTGCATGTTTTCTTTTGCAGGTTTTTACATTTAGGTTTGTTTTAACTTTTGCTTATTGCCTATAAGTTATTAGGTAAAGTCAGCTAGCTTAGGCTAGCTGCTGTGTCACAGGCCTCTGGCCCCTAGCTTTGTTTTCATGGACTTGTTTTCCATAACTTATTAATGAATTTTATGCAGTGTCAAGCTGCGTGTTTCTTTGCTGGTTTTACATTTGTTTGTTTAACCTCTGCTTTGCCTTTAAGTTATTATGTAAAATCAGCTAGGATGCGATAGTTGTTGGGATCGGGCCCTTGCCTCTTGCTTTAAGTTTATTCTGGCCCTGCATTTATGTTTAGTTTCCCCAGCAAATTTCCTGCATTTTACATCGCCCTTGCTGCATGTTTTTTCTTTACTGGTTTACAATTGTTTGTTTAACTTATGCTTCACCTTTAAGTTAAGTAAAGTCAGCTAGGATGTCCTAGACGCTGTCTTCGGGCCTCATGCCTCTCCCATTAAGTTTATCTTGGACTCGTATTATGTTTAGTTCCATCAGCAATTTATTACTAATTATGCATTGTCTAAGTGCATGTCATTTTACTTACTGTTTTACCTTTATACTTGTTTCCTTGACTTTGTCATAAAGTTATTAAGTACTGACGCTAGACAGTACCAGTTTCGTTTACCAGTACCAGTAAACGTTTCCAGTCGTTTTGTCTGCCCGGTGTAGCCCAGAAGAATCTGCAGCCTCCCGGCCGCTGGCTTATCCAGACATGTGTGGCCTCCCAGGCCGCTGGTTATCAGACGTATTGTCTGCCCAACGTAGCCAGGAAGGTTGACAGCCACTGCCGTCTTAGCTGACTGCGTTCAGGGGCTGCTCTCCAGTTGACGTCCTTCCTGTGATGAGTTAAGCCGGCGATGTTATTCAGGTATTATATTTATATTGGTCATATAAATACACGGCCTTTCTGGCCGCGGGTTTATCCAGACGTGTTGTCTGCCAGTGTAGCCCGGAATATACTGCGGCTTCCCAGGCCGCTGGTTTCTCCAGACGTTTTGTCTGCCCAATGTAGCCACGAAGGTTGTCATAGCCGCTGCCGCCTTCGCTGTCTGCGTTCGGGGGTTCATGTCCAGCCGACGTCCTTCCTGTGATGAGTTAAGCCGGCGATGTTATTCAGGTATCTTATTTACATTGGCTATATAAATATGCGGCCTTCCAGGCCGCTGGTTTATCCAGATGTGTTGTCTGCCCGGTGTAGCCCGGAAGTCACAGTGGCCCCCCCAGGCCGCTGGTTTATCCAGACGTTTTGTCTGCCCGGTGTAGCCCGGAAGGTTTTCACAGCCATGACGTCTTAGCTGCCTTCGTTCAGGGGTTGTCCGCCCGACGTTCTTCCTGCGACGTGTCACTGTGTTCTAGTAGCCGATGCTCGGTTGGGTCTGTTGCAGCTGGTCCAGCCGTCTGCCCTTGTGTCCGAGCCGCCACTCCCTTACTACGGTGTGCCTCAATTTTGGTGTCCAGCTGCTGCAGCTGTTGGTGTTCCGGTTGCTGACATTCCCGGCAGTCGGTGTTCTAGCTGCTGTGGGTACAGCTGTTGCTGTCCCAGCTTGCTGCTGTCCAGGTGCATCATGGTCCAGCTGCCGGCGTATCAGCGGTTGTTGGACCAGCCCCCATGCTACGGCTGAAGTTGTTCCTGATGTTCCAGTTGAAGCGGTCCCAACTGATAATGCCCATCCTACTGCGTTCCAGCTCCCAAGGGTCCAGCTGCCGACGCGCCAGCCCCGAAGTTCCAGCAGAAGCGTTCCAGCCGACGTGGTGACTATTAGCACTCCTTTCAGTTTATTGTATTTGATTGTAATTTATTTCAGCTTCATGCATTAATCCCGTTTTCTCTAAAGAGTTATATTCCAGCATTATTTGAGCACGATCTGTTTTGCAGTCGCACTTCCCTTACTGCTGCAGTTTCCCCCTTGGCCCGTTGCCGCTAATTTTGTATCTTCGGCAGCGGCCGAAGATACTCATCATTCCCTTGTTGGCTCCCAGGTTCTATATGGTCCCTAATTGTCTTGCAGTTGGATTTCTACTTATATCCGAAGTTTTCCCTGGTGGCCACTTGCCACGTTTTATTTATCTTTGGCAGATGTCGATGCACCAGTTGCCAATGTCCAGCTGCAGGTGTTCCAGCTGCTGATGTTCAGAGGCAGGATTTTACAGTTTACATTTGGCAACTGTTGTTTGTTAAGCCCTTATTTTGCCCTTGTTGACCACTAGTGTTCGTGTTGTGCATGCTACGTTAGTGTTGGTTTGTTAAGGTTAGGGTTTCCCTGCTTACTTCCTCCTTCCCAGTGTGGGACATTTACTTATTTATCTATTTATACAGTTCCTACTGTATCATACTACTACTTATTTAAGTTCTTTATTATTAGGTCCGGGTTTTAGTCGCCTTACTCCTACCCTCCCTCTGCTTTACTTGTTATCGTTTTCTCTGGCATTTCTCTCCATGCCCTCGGTCGGCCCCGTACTAAGCCCATTAACTGGGCCAGCCGTTACGCCCTTAGCCGGGGCCCCTGTGGAGCCCATAGCTGGGCGGACCCGCCCTGTTAGCCGGTCCTGCGACCTCGTACTTTGGAAGGAGTATTTTGTGCTTTTCCCTATCCTTCTAGTGCTTATATCTTTTTTACATTTTCTTAGTGAAAACTTCGTTATATTTGTAAGGTACTATTTATTTCTTGTGAATGTATGTGTGTGTGTGTGTGTGTGTGCATATGTATATGTATGTGTGTATATATATATATATATATATATATATATATATATATATATATATATATATATATATATATATATATATATATATATATATATATATGTCGTACCTAATAGCCAGAACGCACTTCTCAGCCTACTATGCAAGGCCAAATTTGCCTAATAAGCCAAGTTTTCCTGAATTAATATATTTTCTCTAATTTTTTTCTTATGAAATGATAAAGCTACCCGTTTCATTATGTATGAGGTCAATTTTTTTTTATTGGAGTTAAAACTAACGTAGATATATGACCGAACCTAACCAACCCTCATCAGTCTTACCTGGGACGCGGTCGGGTCAAGATACCTGCTCCGCACCTTCCCCCCCCCCTCCCCCCATGCTGGGTACTGAGATGGAGACTCAGTCACCAGAAGACATGGCTACTTCTCACGGCGTTATTAACATGGACCCTGAAAGCAGCCAGTCAGACGAGGAGGGCGAGTATCTAGAAGTTCTGACAAGGAATAAGAAGAAACGAAGAAGACAGGAGGCAAGGCGTAGTGTGGACAGTAATACACTTAACGGAAACGATAAAAGAATGAAGAACGACGCCGAGACTGATGCAGACAAACGGACGGAACGATGTCAGGAAGGTGAGGATCAGCGGAGATGGAGGCTTCTCTTCCCTGCCTCATGCACGCTGGCCTATCATCAGAAGCTGCTGTGGACCGTCAAACTCGGAAGAGAACACCGCAAGTTCGAGCCCCTGCTGAAGGAAGGTGTAAACAGACCTTACTTAACGGTAGGTTCTATGGAGGCAGTGGAGTATCTTACCCAGCAAGGATACGATGGAATTCTTATGGAAATACCGGAGGGGAACGAGAAGCTGACGAAGGTAATTATCTATAAATACCCTCAGATTCTGGACCCCGAGTTTATACTCGACGACCAACGATTTGTGTGGGCCAAGCGTCACCTTATTAAAGGTGAAGCTAGGAGTCAGGTGGTGGCTCTAGTGAGAGGTGACGTACCCGAAAAAGTGTTCATCACCGGGGCTGGCTACAGGCATGTAGCAAAGTATGTGGAAGAGCCCATAATATGCCTGAAATGCTGCAGATGGGGGCATAAATCCTGGAGATGTCAAAATGATCCACGATGTCGTTTCTGCGGAAAGTCTCACCTCTCTACTGTGTGTAGAAACAGACTGAATCTGGGTGAGAAAATAGTTCCCAGATGCTGCAACTGTGGAGGTGTTCACAATGCGAGCTCGGCTGTGTGTAGCAAGAGGCCGAGTATGGCTGTTCTCCGGCCGGTGAATGTTACAGAGCAAGCAAGAGCTCTTACCCAGACACCGGGAGCACAGCAAAACAGTCTGCCCCAAACAGTGCCAGTGAACCGGACGAATGCGTGGGTAAAGGAGTCACCTTTACTTAGGCAGGCTCCAGCAACAAGCAGCCACGCCACCACTCAGGACTCCGGCAGTGACAGTGTAACGGTGAGTGAAGTGGCTACTGTGGCTCAGAGAGAGGGTCATAATAATATGGTCAAGGAAGTGTGGGCTGAACTTAAAAAAGTTGGTGAGTTCCTCCAAAATCTGGGGCAGAGAATCGAGTCCATCGAGGCTAAATTAAACGTTCAGGAGGTCAAGGAAAATCACAAAACGGTGAAGGATAGTCAGGATATAGTGGTTGAGGACAAAAATGAAATATTGAGTGATGAAATGAAGGAAAGTGAAGTGTGTGTGAATGATGGTAGTCGTAGTGAAAGGAAGAACCCTATAATTACACATAAAATGAAGGAATCATTTGGGCCAATAATGGACATCTCAGGGCTGAAAAAATCTCTTGAGAATCGCAATGTCGCTTTTACTGGTGAACTTGGGAGGAGGTGGGAGATGTTATACAAGGTATGGCTATCATTTAGTGAACTTATTGGGGATGACTTAGGCAATGAATTGATTAATAATGGATCACCCTAGACTGAAAGTGTTGTCATGGAATGTTAATGGTTTGAGAAACAGGGTTACAGATGTTCATTGTTATGTGATGGGAAATGATATTGATGTTGTAGCTCTCCAGGAGACAGGGGATAGGAATGAAGGATTATTGAAATTAAATGGCTATAAAGGGTTTCACCTCTTCGCTGCAAATAACATCAGAGGCACGTCGATTTATGTTAAGAACTCCATACCAGCAGAGTTAGTAGAACCGCCATCAAAAACGCAAGGTATAGAGAGTGTTTGTGTTAAATTATCATTAAGGGAAGGGGAATTTATTGTAGTTAATTTGTATGTATCCAGGAACTGCTTCGACGCTAACTATTTACCTGACTGCATTTATACTAATCCTTCACTGGTCATTGGGGACCTTAATGCTCGGCACACAAGCCTTGGGACAGTGGGTAGTATTAATACTAATGGGGTCAAGTGGTTACAGTTTCTACAAGATCATCCAGATACCTGTCTATTGGGAAACAATGAACCAACTCACATCAGGGGAGGACGGCTTGACTATGCCTGCGTTTTAAACTCTCAGGGGATTATGGGGAGGCTCGGGTTGTTCGGGAACTACTTAGTGACCACTTTGCCTTGAACGTTGAATTACCACTGGGGAAAAAACAAGTCCACTTTCAAAGGAAAAGGCTAAGTATTAAGAAAGATATGAAAAATTATTTTATTCAAAATATGGGAGATTGGTATCAACATTACACGCCGCTCTGCGTTGATAGTTTTTACGAGGACATGGTCGAGAACATAGAGAAATTAGTACAGAGGGAAAATAACGGGGGCAGGGGAAGCAAGACGCACGGACCTAAGAAATTTAAATATTCCAATGATCAGCAAGTCAAGGGATGGGAGAGAATGCTACGGGGTGCGCATAAAGCATGGTTAAAAAATGGAATGAAGGATGAAGAGAAAAATACAATGTTGGAAGTGGCTAGGGAATGCAGTCAGGTGAGGAAGGAGGCGCGGGACAGATACTGGCAAGACTTTGCTCAGGCCATTGGTAATACTAAGAACCTTAAAGACATATGGAGAGCAGTAAATAAAGTCAGGGGTTGTAAGACTAAATTCATTGCTCACTCAGATCCAGGGAAAGTTGCTAATGAGTTAGTAGATAAATGGGCAAGTGCTGCTGGTATGGAGTCCTTACCTGCAGACACGAGAGTCACCATTGAGTCATGGGAAAATATTAGAAATGGAGTAACTTTATGTGCCTTAAATACAAGATCTATAGCATGCACTGAGATAACCCACGATGAGCTACTGGATGCTATAAAAAGTGGCAGCTCCACTGCTCCGGGAAAAGATGGAGTAACGTATGACATACTTAATTATTTAGCCGGTATGAAACCTAATCCCTTACTTGATTTGTTTAATATGAGTTATAGAGAGGGAAAGTTACCAAGAAAATGGAAAGAGGCTGTCATCATTCCTATCCCTAAGTCAAACGGAGGCTACAGACCTGTCTCCTTAATATCCTGCTTTTGTAAAATGATGGAAAGGATTTTGTTAAATAGGCTACTCTACCTTGTAGGTGATAACATGTCCAATAATCTCTTTGGTTTTATCAAAGGCAAAAGTACTGCGGATTGTCTCTTAAAGTGTTTGTCTAATGTGGATGACAATTGTAGAGTTTTTGTTGATCTACAAGGAGCGTTTGATAAAGCCAATGGGGAAGTAATCTTATACGAATTAGCCAATCTGGGAATAACAGGGAGATTGCTACACTGGATAAGGGATTACCTGCAAGGCAGAAAAGGTCAGGTGTATTACCAGGGATACATGTCTGAGGAACGGAGGTTTCAGTTAGGTACCCCACAAGGGGGAGTATTAAGTCCCACCTTATTCAATGTATTAATGAACAGATTAGCATCAGAGATGTATCCTCCAGGGGTCACGACGATCATATATGCTGATGACATTCTTATACAAGGCACTTCTGGGAACAAAATTCAAGATGCTCTTAACATACTTGGTACAACCTGTCACAAGTTAGGCTTAGTTATAAATGCAGATAAAACCAAATACGAGTATAGGAAACGAAGAAATATAACACTTACTCTAAATGGTGTGGAACTGAGCCGTGTACAGAAGTACAAGTATCTGGGCATGTATGTTGGATACACATGTGAGAGTAAAAATGCTGAAATAAATCATATCAGCACCTTATGTAAAGCCCGTCTGCATCCTCTAAAAGCACTGGCTTTTTCTGGTAAAGGTGTTGGGGTACCTATCTTGCGGATGTTATACATAAGCACTGTTCGATCCCTGATAGACTACGCAGCACCCGTATTGTCTTACACAGGCCAAGGCAGAATTCAAAAAATAGAGCTGATACAGAACGAGGCTATGAGGATTATTCTTGGATGTCAAAGAAATGCAATGATTGAAATAATGAGAATGGAATTAAATTTACAGAGTGTGTGTGATAGAGTCCGTGACATTAACACTAGAGTATCTATTCGTTTCATGCGGAGAAAAGGAGGGGATAAGCTGTTTGAGAGCGTTCAGACCTGCTTGAGTGACGTACACACTTCCAGGAAACTGAGGGAGACTCGCTATACGAGAGGATTAGCTCATGACCTCAGGGAATACGACGTACTTGACTGCTGTAAACCCTCTCGAAAGTGTAATATGTCTGCTCCCTGGAAAGTACAGAAAATAGACGTCGAAATTGTACCCCTCAAGGTGAAAAAGATTCATCATGAACCGGGACAATTACGGTGTTTGTATGGAAGCATGATATCTCGGTTACCAAGAGGCAACAGTTTACATGTATATTGCGACGGGTCGGTGGCGGAGGATGGCAGGGCAGGGTGTGGTGTCCTAATAAGGGATTATACGGAGTTTGGGACTGTGGACAGGATAATTGAACTCCGGCTTAGTAATTATATATCATCCACACAAGCTGAACTGCAGGCCATTCTGGCGTGTTTGGAGGAAGTACGTCATGACGACAAAAATGTTTTTGTATTTGTCGATAGCCGAGGAGCACTGGAGTCCTTAAACAGTAGAAACCCAGTCTTCATGTCTATAGTGGAGGACTGTAAGAGAAGAATAACTGAGATACAGCTGAAAGGTTATAGTGTGAAATTCATGTGGATTCCATCTCATGTTGGAATAGTGCTCAACGAGGTGGCGGATGACTTGGCCAAACGTGCCACATCAAAACCACAAGTTGACATTGAATGTGAATTCACAATGAGACAAATAAGAAGCAAAATCAGAAATATTCAGGCACAGGCGGGAGTGGAGAGGAGAGAGATAATGTATGAGAGTAGTCAAACCATGCAACACTACATGTATGTGAGTCAAAACACCCATTTCACTTATGGTAAAAGGAGAAATGCTTGGAGTGACTCTGTGTACATGCGGCTCAGGCTTGGGTACAAATATTACTGGGAATATGGGATAGATGTTCATGGTAATGACACGAAGTGTAAACTATGTGGTATGTTAAGGTCTCACACCCTTGCCCATTATGTTCTTGATTGTCCGTTGATTAGTGTATATAGAAACACTGAGATAAGGACTGTTCCTGAACAAATAGCCTGGATGTGTCACAACG
The DNA here is from genome assembly GCF_040958095.1 of Procambarus clarkii. Classification (NCBI taxonomy): domain Eukaryota; kingdom Metazoa; phylum Arthropoda; class Malacostraca; order Decapoda; family Cambaridae; genus Procambarus; species Procambarus clarkii. The sequence continues at coordinate 6,759,533 of NC_091186.1, forward strand.
GAAAGGTTGATGATATTCTTGAGAGATATAAGAATTTTGCACCTAGATTGTAATATTTTGTTGAATTATCTGCAGGTGTCTTGCAAATTGTCTATACAGTATACCTAGGTCATAAAAGTATTTGTGTGTACGTCTGATACCATACTCCTTGTGAGGGAGGAAATGTATATTTTTACCTCTCAGAATGTTTGGTAATATGTTTATTTGTGAGGTGTGTATATGTATATATTAACACGTTGTACTGAACGGGGTGAGAATAGCTTGAGCTACCTCATCCCTTTGTGTGTATTTTACCTCAATAAACTTATTTCAATTTCAATTTCAATAACCAACCCTACCTAACCTAACCTAACCTCTCTCTATAGGTTAGGTTAGGTTAGGTAGCCGAAAAAGTTAGGTTAGGTTAGGTTAGGTAGGTTAGGTAGTCGAAAAACAATTAATTCATGAAAACTTGGCTTATTAGGCAAATTTGGCCTTGCATAGTAGGCTAAGAAGTGCGTTCTGGCTATTAGGTACGACATATATATATATATATATATATATATATATATATATATATATATATATATATATATATATATATATATATATATATATATATATATATATATATATATGTCGTACCTAGTAGCCAGAACTCACTTCTCAGCCTACTATGCAAGGCCCGATTTGCCTAATAAGCCAAGTTTTCATGAATTAATTGCTTTTCGACTACCTAACCTAACCTAACCTAACTTTTTCGGCTACCTAACCTAACCTAACCTATAAAGATAGGTTAGGTTAGGTTAGGTAGGGTTGGTTAGGTTCGGTCATATATCTACGTTAATTTGAACTCCAATAAAAAAAAATTGACATCTTACATAATGAAATGGGTTGCTTTATCATTTCATAAGAAAAAAATTAGAGAAAATATATTAATTCATGAAAACTTGGCTTATTAGGCAAATCGGGCCTTGCATTGTAGGCTGAAAAGTGAGTTCTGGCTACTAGGTACGACATATATATATATATATATATATATATATATATATATATATATATATATATATATATATATATATATATATGTATATATATATATATATATATATATATATGTATATATATATATATATATATATATATATATATATATATATATATATATATATATGTATATATATATATATGTGTATATATATATATATATATATATATATATATATATATATATATATATATATATATATATATATGTATATATATATATATATATATATATATATATATATATACATATATATATATATATATATATTGTGACAATAATCTCCTTCAAGAGATTGAGCCTGCTCTTCCCTCTACAAATACGTCACAACAAACTATATAAAACTACTAGGGAAGAAATGTCCAACAACGACAACAACACCAGCAAGGTTAGCCAGCGAGCAAAACGTATGCAGCCAGAGACACCTGTTCAGACTCAAACCGCCAAACTACCTGTTGATCGCTACCGGCTCCGCTGATTGGTCGCCGGCCGGGCTGCAACTGCACTCCACCCCCCCATACTACTTGATGTCTGGGGTCGCCACGACCTCAGACCTCAGAATATTCTGTGCTTTCGCAGTTACCACTCCTCCCGGCTAGACGTTAGCGTATACTGAGAGAGGTGGTAGCTTAAAGCCAATATTCCAGCACCTTACCTTTATTTTTGTATTGCACTTCTTGTTATTTTGTCTTAACATAACTTTTCATTGTGTCATTTAATTATTCTTATTATTTTGATTGATTGATTTTATTATACAAATTTGTTTGTCCATTTTTTCATGTTTTGATTTATTTAACGTAATTAAAATTTCATTGTTAAAGTTTACTTGTGTTTTGTGTGTCTTCTCCTTACCTTACCACAGACGAAGTTCCAGTTTTTCTAATTTTTTTTATAACTATGTGACGAGGCCATACCCCTAGCCTTAGACAGCCGAACACCAACGCGTTACCGTCACAATATATATATATATATATATATATATATATATATATATATATATATATATATATATATATATATATATATATATATATATATATATGGTGGTGTAGTGGGTTAAAGCGTACTAGTTATGGCAGCTACTGAAAGGTAGTTGTGCTTTCTGGGTTCGAGTCCCACTGGTGGGTGTTGTCCAAAGATTGTTAATCTTCACTTGTGGTTTATGCAAGTATAGGCTTATAGCTGGACACGAGTTCTCTCACATTGACAGTGGCTTGGTGAAAAACGCAGACTAACCTCACACTTATCTGGTGCCCTCGGGAAATGGAGATATTTGAGATGTATATATATCTCGAAGTCTCTACTTCTTTTGTAGGGTCTGATGGTGTAGTGGGTTAAAGCGTACTAGTTATGGCAGCTACTGGAAAGGTAGTTGTGCTTTCTGGGTTCGAGTCCCACTGGTGGGTGTTGTCCAAAGATTGTTAATCTTCACTTGTGGTTTATGCAAGTATAGGCATATATATATATATATATATATATATATATATATATGTCGTACCTAGTAGCCAGAACGCACTTCTCAGCCTACTATGCAAGGCTCGATTTGCCTAATAAGCCAAGTTTTTCTGAATTAATATATTTTCTCTAATCTTTTTCTTATGAAATGATAAAGCAACCCATTTCATTATGTATGAGGTAAATTTTTTTTATTGGAGTTAAAATTAACGTAGATATGTGACCGAACCTAACCAACCCTACCTAACCTAACCTAACCTATCTTTATAGGTTTGGTTAGGTTAGGTAACCGAAAAAGTTAGGTTTGGTTAGGTTAGGTAGGTTAGGTAGTCGAAAAACAATTAATTCATGAAAACTTGGCTTATTAGGCAAATCAGGCCTTGCATAGTAGGCTGAGAAGTGCGTTCTGGCTATTAGGTACGACATATATATATATATATATATATATATATATATATATATATATATATATATATATATATATATATATATATATATATATATATATATATATATATGTATGTGTATGTATATATTCATTAGTTGCTATACTAATTTATAGTACTGTCATTCAATTTTTATTTCCATCTTGTCCGTAGTAATTTCTTATGAGTCTGGGAGTTGGTTTACTATTTTCGTCCTTATTTCTGTTATTTTACTATATTAATTACATTAATTATTTTACATTTACGGATCCCTAGCCTTCCTGGTGTCCATTTCTCTTTGCCTCAGATCCCCAGATCTTGAAGTTCTTGGGGTACTGCTGCTCGCAGAATGCTCATTGACACTCAGACTAAACTCATTTACGCCTCTTAAGGCAGTTTCTTAGGCTAACTATTCAGCTCTTAACATGCTTTTCGGAGGCCAACATACAATGGAGATCACTGTAACGGACTCGGTTACCATCCTTATAATTCATGTCACTCTGGACGCAAGCATGTTGCAGTTACGCCTTAAGACCTGTTTCTTATATTTGATTTATGGTTTTATTTATATATTGATTTGATATTGTATACATAGTGGTCATATAAATATTGATTGTTGGGCTGTTCTATTGTTCTATACTATTCTATTGGATTATTTTGAAATGAATTATTACTTGCTAGATCCCTCCCCCTGGATTAACTTCTGCCCTTGACCCAGATATGGTAACTGGTTTCCCCAACCTTTTTTACTTGTCTGGGTTTTTTCCCGCTAAAGTTCTGCTCGGTTTGATAGTTACCTCACTTAGCTACAGACTAGTTTCCTGGAAGACCTTTTTTCTCTTCCTTTCCCCTCTAGTCACCCCTATTCCCTGTGCCAGTGTTCCTTTTCAGAGTTTCTGCAGGTCATAACCCTGGCTTTATCCATTAATGACACTTGCCCAGTTCGCTTCCGGAAATGTCCCCCTCCTCTTGGAAACTAATTCCAGCAGTACCCTTAAGGAGTAGGTTCCTTGCTCGTCACGTTCATACTGCATGCCCGTTTCTGCCCACCCTTACTGCCTTAATACTTCCAAAACCGACTACGGAAGGCGCACAAGGTACACCATTGATGAACAAGGAAAAGGGATGGAGCCCGAGGGCAGACTACTGCACCCATGAGGTCGACACACATTCCTAGTTACAGCGGCCAGCCGCTGCGTTTGCCCTTCGGGGTTGGGGGTTCCGCGCCGCTGGCCCTCGCGGGATTGGGGGTGCTCCGCCGGAACCCCCAAAGTGATAAGCCTGCAGATAGCTAAGAAATATTCCCATGAATTGTAATTAGTGTAATTAAATTAATGCAACTTTCATTTACTACCTATGGATGTAGTTATTAATTGTAATTGATTTCTACTTTATCATTAAGGATTATTCATTATAATTATTCCTTAATACTTTATTGTTATGCACTAGTCAATAATTATTTATCATTCAACTATTCAACTGTCAACTAGTGGGGCTAGGTTTCCTAAATCTCATTGTTTCATTTTCTGACTTAATTTTTAACTTACTCTTAACTAGTCATTTACTGAAATTATTTAATTGAGTGCATTAATAGTTCTTCAGGTCTTATTAATTATACAGTCATAACTGAACTATTTATAGTTAATAATCATTAGCTTAAATTTGCCTATGCTTATTATTCAACTTTTCTTTGATTTCATTTATTACCTAGGTTGCCTAGCCTCGCCATGCTCCCTTACTCCATTGTACCCCTGGCTTTGCCTGTATCTCAAATTGCAAATTGTTACTTACAGTGTACCTGAGAGTACTTGTAAGCAATCTACCTCATTTTTCATTTTTGCTCAATTTGTTTTTGTATTGCTTAGTCTTGTTTATATTTTTGTTTTGTATTTCTATATCTTGTGTTTTGTATAGTCCATGTTTATATGTTTTTTCTTTAATCTCATTTATTACCTAGGTTGCCTAGCCTAGCCATACTCCCTTACTCCATTGTACCCCTGTAAGCCCCTTTTGTGTTTGTTTGGTACAGTATTGTGTACATTTTTTTTCCTATTTTATAGCTTATTTCTACCTTGTAATTTGCCTTTCTTTCATTGTTTTTCCTGCAATCAGCTTTTTTTTTATGCAGACAAGTATAGACCCTGAACTTAACCTCTTATCCACTATCTATGACAATTATCACTTTAATGATCTAAATTGCAGATATTTTGCAGCACATGATGTAAACAATGTATTAACTCATAATCACAATATCTCTGTAATCAATTTGAATGTTAGATCCCTAGGTAAACACTTCGATGATGTTAGTGCCTTGATTGAAGCTATTGACAACAAATTCTCTTTTATTATACTTACTGAAACATGGTTGAAAGAGGATACTACTCAGCTCTTTAACATGCCTAACTACTCAGCAATTCACAACTGTCGTCAACTTCAGAGAGGTGGTGGCACTGCTCTTTACTACCACCAAGAACTAACATGCTTAAAAGAAATTAGAACCAGAGACTGCTATGGGGAGTATATCTTCGCCAGCTTCAGAGTCAAGGGTGCCGAGTCTGTCCTGACTGTGGGTGCAGTTTATAGAATTCCTAACACTGATGTGTCCGAATTCAACTCAAACCTTAGAAATCTAATACTTGATAACAGACTGAACAAAAACCACCTAATTATCGCAGGGGACTTTAATATTGACCTCTGCGAGCCTGAACACCCTACTGCTGTTAGCTTCCTCAACTGTATGAATTCCTGCTTCCTCATACCCTTAATCACTAGACCTACTAGAATCACTGATAGCACTGCCACGACGCTAGATCACATCTGGACAAACATAACCTCTCCGCTTACTTCAGGTATAATCACCGATAGCACTACAGACCATTACCCCACATTTCTCTTAACTAACATTAGCAAACCACCTCTTGAGTCAAGAGTGATACGTTTTAGACTGCACAATGAAACTGCTATAGACTATTTTATAACTGCTGCTGGTAATGTCAACTGGGAGTCCGAGTTAGGTAACATAGTGGACATCAACCTAGCAGTGCAATCTTTTCTTCAAAAAACTCTTAGCCTTTATAATACCCACTGTCCTATGCTTACAAAACCAGTCACAACCAAAAGGCTTAACAATCCCTGGCTTACAAAAGGAATACTTAAATCTATTAATAAAAAACATGACCTTGAGAAGAAGTATAGGTTAGGAATTGTCTCCAAAGAATTCTCAAAGAATTACTCATTATTGCTGTCTAAGATAATTAGACGAGCCAAAACTAAATACTACGAAGATAAATTTACCCAAATAGAGAGCAACATTAAACAAACTTGGAGAACAATTTCACAAATATTGGGATCAAAGAAGTCTTTAAGGGGGCATATCATTCCAAATCGTTATAAATTAAAAGTTGTTCAATTTGCTTATAATTTTTTTTATGAAATGGTTATAGAAAGGGCTGCAACTGGTCCAAGTTTCACCATCACACCCTAAACAGAAAAGGAGAAAAAAAATACACAACGTATTATGCAACGAATGTTCAACATTCTCAAATAATCTCAGGGAACACATGTGTCAACTAAAATGTCTACTATGTGCTGTAGAAGCACAAACTCTTGTAATAATTGTAATATGTATGTGCAATATATTTATATTTAAAAAAAAAAAAAAAATTCTTTTTTTTTTTCTTTTTTTTTGGCCAATATTTTTTTCTCGTTTGTTACCAAGGGATTTGCATGAAACTTGCACACCTTGCTCAATGGATGCCTATCTGCAAGGGTGCCAATTATGAACGAAATTTGTCGAAGTCAAGCTCAGCTACAGGTGGCCGAACTTGGATCTTTATTTTACTCTGGAAAGTAATTTACACCTTCAAATTACTTCAGAGCTTTCATTTATTAATCAATTTACATGCAAATTACACCTTATATGTAGCGTTTGTGCTTCTACAGAATCTAGTAGACATTTTAGTCCAAAGTCTATTTGTTGATTTTATAAAAATTTATAAATATCATATATTGCATATTTTTTTAGAAGGGTAACTTTGAAAAATTATATTATTGCACTAAACACTTTTTTGATAAAACTGATCACTAGAATCCTTTATTATGTGCTTAATTTAATATCTGAGTGTTATAGAAATGATTTTAATTGACACATGTGTTCCCTGAAACTATTTGAAAATTCGTTGTTTATTTTTTTCTCCTTTTCTGTTTAGGGTGTGATGATGAAACTTGGACCAGCTGCAGCCCTTTCTATAACCATTTCATAGAAAAATTTATAAGCAAATTGAACCACTTTTAATTTTACATTGATATGCCACCTTAAATAACAAACCGACTCTCCTGTCTAATAACGATGGTCAGCTTTCAGCCTCTGATTCTGCTATTGAGTTCAATAGGTTCTTCTCTTCCATTGGTTCATCCCTTGCAAATGATATTCCATCTTCCAGTGCTGACATTAAGGACTATCTTACAGGTAACTATCCACAGTCTCTGTACCTAAAGCCTATTAATTCCACTGACGTCAATGAGATAATCCTTTCCCTTAAAACCAAGTCTGGTGCCCTTGAGGAGATACCAACTTTAATTTACAAAAAAGCCTCCAGATCTTTAGCCCCTGCTATTGCTTTGCTCTTCAACAAGTCACTTGAACTCCAAACCTTCCCAGATATTCTAAAAAAAGCGAGAGTAACGCCTGTCCACAAATGTGGTGATCTCACAGATGTTAACAACTACAGACCTATATGTATCCTGCCAAACTTGTCAAAAATTTTTGAAAAACTAATCTATAATCAGCTTTACTCATATCTAGCCAAACTCAATATACTTACCCCTTGCCAATATGGCTTCAGACCCAAAAAAAGCACTAACGATGCACTTATTAGTATGCTTAACTCGATTCATACAGCTCTTGATAAAAATGAGTTCCCTGTTGGGTTGTTTGTGGACCTGCGTAAAGCTTTTGATACTGTCAACCACCAAAACCTTCTTCTTAAATTACATCATTATGGAGTCAGAGGACACTCCCTACAATACCTCAAATCCTACCTTACTGACAGGCTCCAATATGTTTCTGTGAATAATACAATTTCTCCCACCCTACCCATCAACATTGGTGTTCCCCAGGGCAGCATACTTGGCCCTCTCCTCTTTCTCATCTACATTAATGACCTTCCAAATGCCTCCCAACACCTCAAACCAATTCTATTTGCTGACGACACAACCTTCATTTACTCCAGTCCTGATCCCCTTGCTCTAAATGCCACAGTAAATACTGAGCTAAATAAAGTCCATCTGTGGCTAACTGCCAACAAACTCACCCTTAACATTGACAAAACTTTCTATATTCTGTTTGGCAATAAATCCTCTAATCAAATAAATCTCAAAATAAACAATACCCAAATTTGTAACAAATTAGATGGCAAATTCCTTGGCATTCTCATTGACCACAAGCTGAATTTCCAGGGATACATTCTAAACATATCAAAAATAGTTTCAAAAACTGTAGGCATTCTTTCTAAGATCAGATATTATGTACCACGCCCTGCCCTGGTGACTATTACTCCCTTATCTATCCATATCTCAACTATGGTATTTGTGCTTGGGGCTCTACTACCCAAAATCACTTACGTCCTCTAATTACTCAACACAAAGCTGCTATTAGGACAATATCCAATTCTGGCCCCAGACATCACTCGGTACCCTTACTCAAATCTCTGAATATGTTAGACATTAAGTCACTGCACATTCTCTCATGTGTATTATACATATATAAAACGCTAAACTATAATGCCAATCCTGATCTCAAAAGCTTCATAGAAGGTTGTAACAGAACCCACGAGCACCACACCAGAAATAAATACAGTTTTGATATTCCTAGAGTACGACTTAATCAAACTAGAAATGCTCTACAAATCAAGGGGCCCAGAATGTGGAATGACCTTCCCAACTATGTTAAAGACTGTACCTCTCTCAACCAGTTTAAGTTAAAAGCGAAGCTATACCTAATAAATTCCCTGTAACCTACCTTACCCTTCTATTGTCAACCAATGTCTGTTTTTCTTTAAAGAGCGCTGTTTGACGACATAATTGTATTTGTGCTGCTTTTTCATCTATGTTTTCATTTCTTGTTTTCATTCTACTCATTATGCTCAATTAGTATTAAGCTTGTCATTTAAGTTTATCATGCCCGAAACGCTTTGCGTAATAGTGGCTTTAGGCATTGTATGTACTAGCTCTACCTATAAGTCAACCAATCCTTGTAAAAATTTATTGTATGTATGTACCTTACCTAAATAAAATTGTATTGTATTGTATTGTATTGTATTGTATTGTATTCCCCTGGTTACTCTCTATTACTCCCTCATCTATGGTATTTGTGCTTGGGGTTCTACTACCCAAAATCATTTACGTCCTCTAATTACCCAACACAAAGCTGCTATTAGGACAATATCCAACTCTGGCCCCAGACATCACTCGGTACCCTTACTCAAATCTCTGAATATGTTAGATATTAAGTCACTGCACATTCTCTCTTGTGTATTATACATATATAAAACGCTGAACTGTAATGCCAATCCTGACCTCAAAAGCTTCATAGAAGGTTGTAACAGAACCCATGAGCACCACACCAGAAATAAATACAGTTTTGATATTCCTAGAGTACGTCTTAATCTAACTAGAAATGCTCTGCAAATCAAGGGACCCAGAATGTGGAATGACCTTCCCAACCATGTTAAAGACTGTACCTCTCTCAACCAGTTTAAGATAAAAACTAAACACTACCTAATAAATTTCCTGTAACCTACCTCACTCCTCTATTGTCAACCCATGTCTGTTATTTTTTTTAATCAACACTGTTTGTCAACCTATTGTTTTTGTGCTGCTTTTTCAGTCATGTTCCCCCTTTTTTTTATCTTTATTTGTATTTGTTCTCAACACTTTTTATTCTTTATGCTCAATTAGTATTAAGTTCTAGATATTAATGTTTTTCTTGCCCGAAACGCATTGCGTAATAGTGACTTTAGGCATTGTATGTACTAGCTCTATCTATATATCAATCCATTAATGTAACATTACTTGTATGTATGTACCTTACCTGAATAAACATATTTATTTATTTATTTATTTATCCTAATTAGCTATTTGATTCATTAAAAATAATTGCTTATCATTATACTATTTGTTATTATTATTATTTATTATATAATAATAATTATTTTATTATTTATTAATTTATTATTTATTAATTTATTATTTATTAATTTATTATAAATTAATTTATTATTTACCATTATAAAATAAACAAGTCCCCAATCTGAGCACGTTTTCTTCCAACCTCAGAAAATGGATAGATGAGGGAGTAATAGAGAGTCACCAGGGCAGGGCGGGGTACATATTATCTGATCTTATTTATTTATTTATTTATTTATTTATTTATTTATTTATATATATACAAGAAGGTACACTGGGTTTGTGAGAATACATTGGATAGTACAGTATTTACATTCTTGTAAAGCCACTAGTACGCGCAGCGTTTCGGGCAGGTCCTTAATCTAACAGATAATTTTAAGTAGGTAATTTCAATCAGAATTGATAAATGATAAAGATACATTACAAGAGAAACATGAGATGAGAGAGCTTAGTAAGTATATTAAAGCACATTGTTATATTAAACCTCTGATTGATTATATTGACAGATTGATTAGTAATTTAAACAAGATTAATAGACACCATACAGCAGATTGACAGCACATATAAGACAGCAATGATCACAATGGTAAAGATGTTCAGATTGGGTACATAAAGATTGGGAGACTGGGTAGTAATAGATACAGATAAACAAGATTAATAAACACCATACAACAGATTGGCAGCACATATAAGAAGACAGCAATGATCACAATGGTAAAGATGTTCAAATTGGGAACATAAAGGTTGGGAGATTGGGTAGCAATAGATACAGTGCAATTTTAAGGCAAAAAGTGAAAAACTATGAAGATGAGATTAGGTACTTTTTAGTATTGATTTTGAATGATGTAAAAGTTGGACAGCTTTTCAATTCAATAGGGAGTGAGTTCCATAAACTGGGTCCCTTTATTTGCATAGTGTTTACACAGATTAAGTTTAACTCTGGGGATATCAAAGAGATATTTATTTCTGGTGTGCTGATAATGGGTCCTATTACATCTGTCCAGGAAGAGTTTCAGAGCAGGATTTGCATTTAAGAACAGGGTTTTGTAAATGTAGTTGACACAAGAGAATTTGTGGAGTGAGATTATGTTTAGCATGTTTAGGGAGTTAAACAATGGGGCTGAGTGTTGTCTAAAAGAAGAGTTTGATATTATTCTGATAGCAGATTTTTGCTGGGTGATGATGGACTTGAGGTGGTTTGCAGTGGTTGAACCCCATGCACAGATACCATAGTTGAGATAGGGATAGATTAGTGCATAATATAGAGATGAGAGCAGAGTTAGGTACATAATATCTGATTTTGGAGAGTATACCAACTGTTTTAGAGACTTTCTTAGTTATGTGTTGTATATGGGTACTGAAGTTGAGTCTCTTGTCTAGGAATAGGCCAAGAAACTTTCCATCATTTTTATTGCTAATGTTTACATTGTCTATCTGAAGCTGAATTGCATTTGTAGATTTGCTTCCAAATAGGATGTAGTAGGTCTTTTTTATGTTAAGTGTTAGTTTGTTGGTTGACATCGATAAGTGGACTTTTTTTAGTTCAATATTAACAACATCATTTAGTGTATGTGGGTTGGGGTTGGAGTAGATGAGGGTAGTATCATCAGCAAACAAAATAGGTTTCAGAATGTTAGAGACATTAGGCAGATCATTGATGTATATAAGAAATAGAAGAGGTCCCAAGATGCTGCCCTGTGGCACTCCAACGGTTATTGGTAGAATGGGAGAGGTTATATTATTGATGGCTACCCATTGGTGTCTATCACTAAGATAGGATTGGATATAGTCCAGTGCATGGCCTCGGATTCCATAATGATGGAGTTTACATAAGAGGTAATCGTGATTAACAGTATCAAAGGCCTTTCTCAGGTCAATGAAGAGTCCAATCGGAAACTCATTTTTGTCAAGGGCTGAGTAAATTTTATCAAGGAGACTAATAATTGTATGGTTGGTACTCTTTTGAGAGCGGAAGCCAAACTGACAGGGGCTAAGAATGTCGAATTTTACGAGATAGGAGTAGAGCTGTTTGTAGATAATTTGTTCAAATATTTTTGATAGTATGGGTAGGTTCGATATTGGTCTGTAGTTGTTTATGTCTGACGGATTACCTCCTTTATGAACTGGCGTTACTCTTGCTTTTTTAAGGATATCAGGGAAGGTATGACACTCAAGGGATTTGTTTAACAGCAGAGCTATAGGTGGCGCAAGGGCATGGGAGGCGCTCTTGTATACAATGGATGGTATTTCACTGATGTTCCCAGCTTTGGTTTTGAGTGAGTGTATGATGGACACAACATCTGTCGGGCTGACTGGTGAAAGGAGAAGAGAGTTTGGATAGCTGCCTGAAAGATATGTGTTGATATGTGTCTGAGTCTGTGGGATTTTACTTGCAAGGTTAGCACCAATCGATGAAAAGAAGCTATTAAATTCATTCGCCATTTCTAAGTCAGATGACGGTGTAAGGCCATCCTTAGAGAGTGGTATCTGGTTGTGGGAGTGTTGTTTAGTTCCCAGGATGTTAGAGATGGTATTCCATGTGCTTTTCATGTTGCCTTTTGCTTCTTTGAATCTAGTCTCATAATATGAAAGTTTTGCTTTTCTTATGATACTGGTAAGCACTGATGAGTACCTTTTAACTACTTCCTTTGAAACTAGGCCACTCCTAAATTTCTTTTCATATTCAGGTTTTTTGTTGATTGATTTAATTATGCCACTTGTGAGCCACGGGTTATTTTTTCTTTTATCAGTTACTTGTTTGGTAAGGAGGGGACAGTGAGTGTTGTAGAGGCTTAGAGTTTTGGATGTAGCGATTGAACAGAGTAGGACTGAGGACACCTCCCTGTGAAGTGCCAAGTTCAAAATCTCTCGTTACCCTCCTATGCCCTTGGAACAGTATAGATGACTTCTGTTGGACATATAGCCTTTTATCCACCGTAGTAGCCATCCTCCAACATTCCCTTTAGCAAGTTCGCTCAGAATGACGTGTGGGTTAGCAATGTCAAAGGCTGACTTAAGATCTAGGAAAGTGGTATATGACCTATCAGTATGCAGGGTGAGGAATGTGGTAATACAGTGATGTACAGTCTTTCCATGCGTGAAGCCATATATCTGGAGAGACAACAAGTTACTAGTTCTGTAAAGGAGATGGTTTAGAACCATCCTCTCAAGACACTTACAGAGACAACTAGTGAGGGAGATTAGGCGAAAATCACTCTGCTGGTTAGGTTTAGAAATGGGAATAATAAGGTTGCTTGTCCATGACTTTAGAAGCTCCCCAGTTACATAGCTCATATTATACAATTCAAGCAAGGGATTCCCTGGAACTAGCAGAAGCAAACGCAGTATGTTGCAAGTAACTCCATACTCCCCGGATGATTATTGTTAATCAATGAAAAAAACGGCAGCAAACCCTTCTTCACTTAGTTTTATCCTTTTTATTTAAGCATGACACTTATCAACTTGTAGCGTATTTAAACTTAACACTTATAAACTAGTAGGACATTATCTTCCTTAACTGAATCCATGCTGAGGCTTTGAGAGAAATCTTAATTTTTAAGTGTTCCAAGAGACGTTTCCTTGCAAGCTTCTCTAGCGCCTAACTGAGAATGGTCGATAATGAAGCTACTGTGTAGTTTAGTGGCTCCTGTGTCCTCTCATTATGGCATGCTGGCACTACATTGGCTGTCTTCCATTCCTTTAGCAACTTCCTCTTTTTCAGTAATGAGTCGAAGAGTTAATGGCAGGCTCAAGTCCGCAGATTCATCTTTTAGTCTCCACAAATATCATTCGTTGTTCTCAGAGTTTATGACTCACATATTGTTTGGAGTAAGGTGATGGATGAGTATTTATGACTCTCATGTTCCTTAGAGTAAGATTGTAAATGAGTGTTTGTGACTCACATGTTGCTTAGAGTAACGTGGTGGGTGATTGTTCATGATTCTTATGTTGGTTACAGTAAGGAATTGGATGAGTACTTATGGTCCGAATGTTATAGTAAAGCTACATTCAATGTGTTTTAGAACTTCAATATGTTGGCTTATCTGACTGAACGGCCGGAGAAAACCCCCTCAGTAAGCAAGATTTGGTCGTCAACGATCCACCTCCCCTCAAGTCAAAATGACGTCCACCGCCATTGAGCTATTCTTTACATTTCCAACCAAACCCTTTATAGACTTTATTTACCATATTCCCCATGCATGCTTCTTGATTGAATCCATTTTTACCCTCATACAGTTTGGCTATACAGGTACACATTATTCCTAACAATCTTCAGCTGAGACGGCACTACTTTGCTTGGCGGAGTATTACTGGTGACTCTCGGCTTCCCAGATATCAGCTGTAGATTTATTCCCATAAATATTGTCCACTATGTCTACCAATAATTTATAATTGAAACTAACCTCCACAGGAGGTAAGGTTCATAACAAGTGTGTGAGCTAATTATTACTGGAACATACACTTATAGAAATGATTTACCTTACTGTCACTTATTCAAACACATTCCAAAATTCATGAACAGTAACAATTCAACAAACATTTTTCATATATAATTTATTTATTTATTTGGTAAATCTAAAACCTATACAAAACAAGCAACTCACTATATTTCATTTTGCTTCTTAGATTCTTGGTGTTTACACAAGATAAGATCTGTGTTTATGAAAGAGTAATCAGAAGCCGTCGTAACCCAGCTGTGGGAGCGCCCTCCGCGGCCTCGTAGCCCAGCTGTGGGAGCGTCCTCCGCGGCCTCGTAGCCCAGCTGTGGGAGCGTCCTCCGCGGCCTCGTAACCCAGCTGTGGGAGCGCCCTCCGCGGCCTCGTAGCCCAGCTGTGGGAGCGTCCTCCGCGGCCTCGTAGCCCAGCTGTGGGAGCATCCTCCGCGGCCTCGTAGCCCAGCTGTGGGAGCGTCCTCCGCGTCCTCGTAGCCCAGCTGTGGGAGCGTCCTCCGCGGCCTCGTAGCCCAGCTGTGGGAGCGTCCTCCGCGGCCTCGTAGCCCAGCTGTGGGAGCGTCCTCCGCGGCCTCGTAGCCCAGCTGTGGGAGCGTCCTCCGCGGCCTCGTAGTCCAGCTGTGGGAGCGGCCTCGTAGCCAGCTGTGGGAGCGTCCTCCGCGGCCTCGTAGTCCAACTGTGGGAGCGGCCTCGTAGCCCAGCTGTGGGAGCGTCCTCCGTGGCCTCGTAGCCCAGCTGTGGGAGCGTCCTCCGCGGCCTCGCAGACCAGCTGTGGAAGCGTCCTCCGCGGCCTCGTAGTCCAGCTGTGGGAGCGTCCTCCGCGGCCTCGTAGCCCAGCTGTGGGAGCGTCCTCCGCGGCCTCGCAGTCCAGCTGTGGGAGCGTCCTCGTAGCCCAGCTGTGGGAGCGTCCTCCGCGGCCTCGTAGCCCAGCTGTGGGAGCGGCCTCGTAGCCCAGCTGTGGGAGCGTCCTCCGCGGCCTCGCAGTCCAGCTGTGGGAGCATCCTCCGTGGCCTCGTAGCCCAGCTGTGGGAGCATCCTCCGCGGCCTCGTAGCCCAGCTGTGGGAGCGTCCTCCGCGGCCTAGTAGCCCAGCTGTGGGAGCGTCCTCCGCGGCCTCGTAGCCCAGCTGTGGGAGCGGCCTTGTAGCCCAGCTGTGGGAGCGTCCTCCGCGGCCTCGCAGTCCAGCTGTGGGAGCGTCCTCGTAGCCCAGCTGTGGGAGCGTCCTCCGCGGCCTCGTAGCCCAGCTGTGGGAGCGGCCTCGTAGCCCAGCTGTGGGAGCGTCCTCCGCGGCCTCGCAGTCCAGCTGTGGGAGCGTCCTCCGTGGCCTCGTAGCCCAGCTGTGGGAGCATCCTCCGCGGCCTCGTAGCCCAGCTGTGGGAGCGTCCTCCGCGGCCTAGTAGCCCAGCTGTGGGAGCGTCCTCCGCGGCCTCGTAGCCCAGCTGTGGGAGCGTCCTCCGCGGCCTCGTAGTCCAGCTGTGGGAGCGTCCTCCGCGGCCTCGTAGCCCAGCTGTGGGAGCGTCCTCCGCGGCCTCGTAGCCCAGCTGTGGGAGCGTCCTCCGCGGCCTCGTAGCCCAGCTGTGGGAGCGTCCTCCGCGGCCTCGTAGCCCAGCTGTGGGAGCGTCCTCCGCGGCCTCGTAGCCCAGCTGTGGGAGCGGCCTTGTAGCCCAGCTGTGGGAGCGTCCTCCGCGGCCTCGTAGCCCAGCTGTGGGAGCGTCCTCCGCGGCCTCGTAGTCCAGCTGTGGGAGCGTCCTCCGCGGCCTCGTAGCCCAGCTGTGGGAGCGTCCTCCGCGGCCTCGTAGCCCAGCTGTGGGAGCGTCCTCCGCGGCCTCGTAGCCCAGCTGTGGGAGCGTCCTCCGCGGCCTCGTAGCCCAGCTGTGGGAGCGTCCTCCGCGGCCTCGTAGCCCAGCTGTGGGAGCGGCCTTGTAGCCCAGCTGTGGGAGCGTCCTCCGCGGCCTCGTAGCCCAGCTGTGGGAGCGGCCTTGTAGCCCAGCTGTGGGAGCGTCCTCCGCGGCCTCGTAGCCCAGCTGTGGGAGCGTCCTCCGCGGCCTCGTAGCCCAGCTGTGGAAGCGTCCTCGGCGGCCTCGTAGCCCAGCTGTGGGAGCGTCCTCCGCGGCCTCGTAACCCAGCTGTGGGAGCGCCCTCCGCGGCCTCGTAGCCCAGCTGTGGGAGCGTCCTCCGCGGCCTCGTAGCCCAGCTGTGGGAGCGTCCTCCGCGGCCTCGTAGCCCAGCTGTGGGAGCGTCCTCCGCGTCCTCGTAGCCCAGCTGTGGGAGCGTCCTCCGCGGCCTCGCAGTCCAGCTGTGGGAGCGTCCTCCGCGGCCTCGTAGCCCAGCTGTGGGAGCGTCCTCCGCGGCCTCGTAGCCCAGCTGTGGGAGCGTCCTCCGCGGCCTCGTAGCCCAGCTGTGGGAGCGTCCTCCGCGGCCTCGTAGTCCAGCTGTGGGAGCGGCCTCGTAGCCCAGCTGTGGGAGCGTCCTCCGCGGCCTCGTAGTCCAGCTGTGGGAGCGGCCTCGTAGCCCAGCTGTGGGAGCGTCCTCCGTGGCCTCGTAGCCCAGCTGTGGGAGCGTCCTCCGCGGCCTCGCAGACCAGCTGTGGAAGCGTCCTCCGCGGCCTCGTAGTCCAGCTGTGGGAGCGTCCTCCGCGGCCTCGTAGCCCAGCTGTGGGAGCGTCCTCCGCGGCCTCGCAGTCCAGCTGTGGGAGCGTCCTCGTAGCCCAGCTGTGGGAGCGTCCTCCGCGGCCTCGTAGCCCAGCTGTGGGAGCGGCCTCGTAGCCCAGCTGTGGGAGCGTCCTCCGCGGCCTCGCAGTCCAGCTGTGGGAGCATCCTCCGTGGCCTCGTAGCCCAGCTGTGGGAGCATCCTCCGCGGCCTCGTAGCCCAGCTGTGGGAGCGTCCTCCGCGGCCTAGTAGCCCAGCTGTGGGAGCGTCCTCCGCGGCCTCGTAGCCCAGCTGTGGGAGCGGCCTTGTAGCCCAGCTGTGGGAGCGTCCTCCGCGGCCTCGCAGTCCAGCTGTGGGAGCGTCCTCGTAGCCCAGCTGTGGGAGCGTCCTCCGCGGCCTCGTAGCCCAGCTGTGGGAGCGGCCTCGTAGCCCAGCTGTGGGAGCGTCCTCCGCGGCCTCGCAGTCCAGCTGTGGGAGCGTCCTCCGTGGCCTCGTAGCCCAGCTGTGGGAGCATCCTCCGCGGCCTCGTAGCCCAGCAGTGGGAGCGTCCTCCGCGGCCTAGTAGCCCAGCTGTGGGAGCGTCCTCCGCGGCCTCGTAGCCCAGCTGTGGGAGCGTCCTCCGCGGCCTCGTAGTCCAGCTGTGGGAGCGTCCTCCGCGGCCTCGTAGCCCAGCTGTGGGAGCGTCCTCCGCGGCCTCGTAGCCCAGCTGTGGGAGCGTCCTCCGCGGCCTCGTAGCCCAGCTGTGGGAGCGTCCTCCGCGGCCTCGTAGCCCAGCTGTGGGAGCGTCCTCCGCGGCCTCGTAGCCCAGCTGTGGGAGCGGCCTTGTAGCCCAGCTGTGGGAGCGGCCTTGTAGCCCAGCTGTGGGAGCGTCCTCCGCGGCCTCGTAGCCCAGCTGTGGGAGCGTCCTCCGCGGCCTCGTAGCCCAGCTGTGGAAGCGGCCTCGTAGCCCAGCTGTGGGAGCGTCCTCCGCGGCCTCGTAACCCAGCTGTGGGAGCGTCCTCCGCGGCCTCGCAGTCCAGCTGTGGGAGCGTCCTCCGCGGTCTCGTAGTCCAGCTGTGGGAGCGTCCTCCGCGGCCTCGCAGTCCAGCTGTGGGAGCGTCCTCCGCGGCCTCGTAGCCCAGCTGTGGGAGCGTCCTCCGCGGCTTCGTAGCCCAGCTGTGGGAGCGTCCTCCGCGGCCTCGCAGTCCAGCTGTGGGAGCGTCTTCCGCGGCCTCGTAGCCCAGCTGTGGGAGCGTCCTCGTAGCCCAGCTGTGGGAGCGTCCTCCGCGGCCTCGTATCCCAGCTGTGGGAGCGTCCTCGGCGGCCTCGCAGTCCAGCTGTGGGAGCGTCCTCCGCGGCCTCGCAGTCCAGCTGTGGGAGCGTCCTCCGCGGCCTCGTAGCCCAGCTGTGGGAGCGTCCTCCGTGGCCTCGCAGTCCAGCTGTGGGAGCGTCCTCCGTGGCCTCGCAGTCCAGCTGTGGGAGCGTCCTCCGCGGCCTCGTAGCCCAGCTGTGGGAGCGTCCTCCGCGGCCTCGCAGTCCAGCTGTGGGAGCGTCCTCCGCGGCCTCGTAGCCCAGCTGTGGGAGCGTCCTCCGCGGCCTCGTAGCCCAGCTGTGGGAGAGTCCTCTGCGGCCTCGTAGCCCAGCTGTGGGAGCGTCCTCCGCGGCCTCGTAGCCCAGCTGTGGGAGCGTCCTCCGCGGCCTCGTAGCCCAGCTGTGGGAGCGTCCTCCACGGCCTCGCAGTCCAGCTGTGGGAGCGTCCTCCGTGGCCTCGTAGTCCAGCTGTGGGAGCGTCCTCCGCGGCCTCGTAGCCCAGCTGTGGGAGTGTCCTCCGCGGCCTCGTAGCCCAGCTGTGGGAGCGTCCTCCGCGGCCTCGTAGCCCAGCTGTGGGAGCGTCCTCCGCGGCCTCGTAGCCCAGCTGTGGGAGCGTCCTCCGCGGCCTCGTAGCCCAGCTGTGGGAGCGTCCTCCGCGGCCTCGCAGTCCAGCTGTGGGAGCGTCCTCCGCGGCCTCGTAGCCCAGCTGTGGGAGCGTCCTCGTAGCCCAGCTGTGGGAGCGTCCTCCGCGGCCTCGCAGTCCAGCTGTGGGAGCGTCCTCCGCGGCCTCGTAGCCCAGCTGTGGGAGCGTCCTCCGTGGCCTCGTAGCCCAGCTGTGGGAGCGTCCTCCGCGGCCTCGCATCCCAGCTGTGGGAGCGTCCACCGCGGCCTCGCAGTCCAGCTGTGGGAGCGTCCTCCGCGGCCTCGTAGCCCAGCTGTGGGAGCGTCCTCCGCGGCCTCGTAGCTCAGCTGTGGGAGCGTCCTCCGTGGCCTCGTAGCCCAGCTGTGGGAGCGTCCTCCGCGTCCAAGTAGCCCAGCTGTGGGAGCGTCCTCCGTGGCCTCGTAGCCCAGCTGTGGGAGCGTCCTCCGCGTCCAAGTAGCCCAGCTGTGGGAGCGTCCTCCGCGGCCTCGTAGTCCAGCTGTGGGAGCGTCCTCCGCGGCCTCGTAGTCCAGCTGTGGGAGCGTCCTCCGCGGCCTCGTAGTCCGGAGTTCCACCCAGCTGCTAACAGCTTCTTTTACTGTTCACGTAATAAGTTTTTTTTTCTTGTATCATTTATTCTTAAAGGATTGGCAAAATATGCAATAAATGAAAACTGGTTCGGTTTCAATCAAACTTTTTTGCTAGTGTCATATGAAATTGGCTTCATCTGGTCCGAGTCTCAGCATCGAAGCATAAATAGGAAGGGAGAAAAAATATATAATTATGTGTCAAAATTTGTCCAAAATGATAAAAAATTAACATCAAACACAAGTGTCAACTGAAATCATGTCTATGACTCTCTGCTATCACAATAGCATATATTAATAATAATAATAATAAAATTGTTTTATAAAATAAATGAGTTAAAAAAAATAGATTTTTTTCTATTTTTTTCTTATTTGTTTATCAGGCGATTTGCATGAAACTTATACACCTGAATGCACGTAATCCTTTCTGTGAGGGTGCAAATTGTGGAAGAAATTGGTTGATGTCAACCTCAGCCACAGATGGCAGCACCTCTGACTTCATTTCATCATAACTTTTTAATCAAGTAACATAAATGTAACTACTTCTCTTTCATTTTTTATTAAATTTACATGAAACTTACACTTTAAATGTAGAGTTTATGTCTCTACAATCTGTAAGAAGCGTCTTTTCTAAGTTTATTTATTTATTTTATAAATAGTAAATAAACATGATATATATGCATATTTTTTTTTTTGGGGGGAGGGAAATTTGAGTATTTATATTAGTCAAACTAAACATATTTTAGAAAATCCAGTAATACAAATTCTTTATTATATGCTAATGAGATAGAACAGTGTCATAGAAATGATTTCATTTGACACTTGTGGTTGTAGTAAATTGTTGAAAATGTGTAATATTTGTTGAAAAAAATAAATTCTCCCGTTCTGCATAAGCTGTGATACTGAAACTTAGAACAGTTGCAGCCCTTTTCACATGCAACTAGTCCAGAATTCCACCCATTATCGTAGTGAGGCTTCTTTTACTTTTCTCCTAATATAGTTTTTCATTTTTTTTTAAATTCTTAAGATGTTAGTATTAATTTGGAAAGAATTTAGTAAAATATCAAACAATATAAAGAGAGAGTTGGAGATCAAATCGATATGTATGTGTCAATGGAACATTATTAAGTCTGGGACACTGCGTTGCCTAGATAATAGTCTTTTGGTCACCTAAACGTTTCTCACAACTTTGATGTAAATTATCTGTCCATGTGCACGTGTACCATCTAGGCAGTCTTCACCTTGTTAACAGAATAAAAAAATCTGTTTCTAGCCTATAATATTCCTGGTGCCCTCTCTTCGTCTCACCTACGTTGAGATCTTTGCATTTGTCAGTGTTAAAGGAAGGTGACCATCTAGATCTCCTTGTACTCTCCTTCAAACGTCATTGTTTGTAAATCTCAGCAATTATGCATAATCCGCAAGTATGAATACCTAAGACATTCTTCTGTTAGTTTGATGACATATATCACAATCTGAATTACCCCAAATGATCTCGCGGGGGTACACTACTTGCGTTTTTTTATATTTGAATCTTTTGCCGCTGATTTTTCTTCTTTCTGCATTATCCTCTGTTTTCAACCAATGATATGTTCTCTCCTCCACACTAACACTCCTTTAGTTATGAAATCCTGATCTTCAATTCTGGGATTGAGACCTTCTAAAAAGAAGTGTGGTAAACGTTTGTTTCTTTTCAATGAAAATACAGGCAGCAAACCCTTCTTCCCTTATTTTTATCATTTTTATTTAAACATAACACTTATGAATTCGTATAACATTCTCTATCTTAAATGAATCCATGCTGGTGCTTAGAGAGAAATCTTTATTTTTTAAGTGTTCCAGGAGACGTTTCCTTGCAAGCTTCTCTAGCGCCTAACTGAGAATTGTCGATAATGAAGCTACTGTGTAGTTTAGTGGCTCCTGTGTCCTTTCATTATGGCATGCTGGCACTACATTGGCTGTCTTCCATTCCTTTGGCAACTCCCTCTTTTTCAGCGATGAGTCGAAGGGTTAATGGCAGGCTCAAGTCCGCAGCTACATCTTTCTGTCTCCACAAATACCATTTGTTGTTAGAAGTATAATGTTGGATGAGTGTTTATGACTCACATGTTGTTTACAGTAGTGTGGTGGGTGAGTGTTTATGACTCACATGTTACTTACAGTAACGTGGTGGGTGAGTGTTTATGACTCACATGTTACTTACAGTAACGTGGTGGGTGAGTGTTTATGACTCACATGTTACTTACAGTAACGTGGTGGGTGAGTGTTTATGACTCACATGTTACTTACAGTAACGTGGTGGGTGAGTGTTTATGACTCACATGTTACTTACAGTAACGTGGTGGGTGAGTGTTTATGACTCACATGTTACTTACAGTAACGTGGTGGGTGAGTGTTTATGACTCACATGTTACTTACAGTAACGTGGTGGGTGAGTGTTTATGACTCACATGTTACTTACAGTAACGTGGTGGGTGAGTGTTTATGACTCACATGTTACTTACAGTAACGTGGTGGGTGAGTGTTTATGACTCACATGTTACTTACAGTAACGTGGTGGGTGAGTGTTTATGACTCACATGTTGCTTAAGAACATAAGAATAAAGATAACTGCGGAAGGCTTATTTGCCCACACGAGGCAGCTCCTATCTATAACCAGCCAATCCCACTCATATACATGTCGAACCCACATTTGAAACAATTAAGGGGACCCAACCTTCACCAAGTTATCCGGCAATTGGTTCCACAAATCAACAACCCTGTTACTGAACCAGTATTTACCCAATGTCTTTCCTAAATATAACCTTATCCAATATATACCCATTGTTTCGTGTTCTGTCTTGTGTTGACACTTGTTGTTCGTGTTTGTTGTTTTAGATTTAGCTACGCAGAACGAAATGTCCATGTAGCACGGGCTATGGTGAGCCCGTAATTGAGTTCGGTTATTTGCGATGACCTTGTTACTGTGATATATGGGTCAAAGTTTTAAATGGAGGTGGGAATTCCTTCTTTTTCCCTGTTTCTTTTTCGCTTCTGTTTTTAGTGCACTGGTTTTAGTCTTGTTTTAATGACATTATCTTGGTGGCGGATGTAGATGCAGAATGCTCACTAGTGAGTCCCATTCTTCAACGGCTTTTCTAATCATTGTAGTCGCGGTGGAATGTGCATCTAATGCAGCTGCTGTCGTTGGATTAATGTTGAGTTTGATGCGCAGGGCTTCAGTAGCTTCACATTCCAGTAAGTAGTGCAATAGCGGCGCCTCTGCTTCTGTTCCACAGATATGACACTCTTTAACTATTGGGTTCATTACCTCCCAGCAGCACTTGTAACCAAGTCTAAGTCTGTGTATGGCTACTGCAATGTCTCTGGATATCTTTTTGCCAGGCTTGAAAGAGTAGTAACCAGTGGCTTGTTCGTACCATATCGCAGTGGATCTTCCTTCCGCTACTTTGGCTCTGTGGCAACTTTTGATAGTTGAGAATATTTTCTTCTTGATTTGCTCCTTAATCTGTGAGAAACTTGGAGGTATTTGAACCTGTACAACAGGTAGAGCAGTGGCAGTTTTTGCTAGTGAGTCAGCCTTTTCATTACCATCTATGCCAATGTGACTTGGTATCCAATTTAGGGTGATTGACAGCCCTAGATTATGGGCTTCTTTTCCTATATGTTGGATTTCTGTGAGGAGTTGTATATTATCTCTGTGCTGACTGGATAACAATGCCTGGAGCGAAGATTTAGAGTCTGTATGAATGATGACATCATGTAAATTATTCTCAATTGTATAGTTTATTGCCTCCTTCAGGGCATATAATTCTGTTTGCAATGTTGAGCACCCACTATTCATGCTCCAGTAAGCTTCATGGTTGGTAGTGTAAACTGCTGCCCCAGCAGAACCTCTTTCTTGATCAACTGATCCGTCTGTGAAGACGTGAGTCGTTGTAGGTCTTGAGATGGTTTCCATTTGTTGTTCTATGACTGCTTTGAGCCTCTGCAAGTCACATGCTGATTTTGTAACTGGTAGTCCTTCAATGATAATATTTAGACTCGATTATTCCCATGGAGGAGGCTGTCGAAAGTGTTGATATGGTCTATCTTCTCCTTTGTATTTAATGGTCCATTTCAAGTCCACTTTCTCTAGAATCTTGGCCAGATTATCCGTCCATGCACCTGTTCTTTATTGAAGGTTTCTCTGAAGCGATCTGTGTATGCTGTCTTTGATTGACAGTCTGGCGATGGTTCCAACAAGTTTTGCTGTTATGGCGGCTATCCTTTGTTTGATCCTGTGTACTAAGGCTGGTAAGTTGGTTTCCATTCTTAGATTCTCTCAGCGCGTCCATATAGGTGATCCCATCATAGTTCTGAGACCATCATAATAAGGGATTGATTGATAAAGATTAAGCCACCCAAGAGGTGGCACGGGCATGAATAACCCGTAAATAATAAGGAAATTTGTTGTTGTTTCAGATTTACCTGCTCAGAACGAAGTGTCCATGTAGCACAGGCTTTGGTGAGCCCGTAATTGACTTCGGTTATTCGCGATAACCTTGTTTCTGTGACATTTGGGTCTAGGTTTAAAATGGAGGAGGGGATTCCTCCTTTTTCCCTGTTTGTTTATCACTTCTGTTTTAGTGCCCTGGTTTTAGTCTCGTTTTATTAACATTATCTTGGTGGCGGATGTAGATGCACCTGTACAACTCTACGCTCCCAATACATACACTTTACCATACACCTTTACTTGCATCTCAATATACACATCTGCACACATGCTACACAGCCCCCCCCCCCCCTATCCTAAACCATACACCCCCCCCCCCCCACCACCATTCATCACACGGAGACGTAGAACGTCCGCGAGCGGGGCACCTCTCACCCCTTGAGACGGGACCCCCGCCCGCACCTGGGACAGCTGGCCACAGGTGGCTCATCTGTCCAGGTGGCGCGGACGCTCTACATCTCCTCTACTGAGGTTACCCAACACACAGCTGACGGCTGGCTCCCTCACTGGTTCAAGGCCAGACACACTAACATTCCTCCTCCTACAGTACTATTTGTGGTGTTATTACACTATATACACACATTATATATAAGTATCCACATGTCATATTCACCATAACTGTACAACTAAGCTGGTATGGTGACCAAACAGCATAGTGACCACTGCATGACAAGTCACACAGCAGCCACCTGACGACAGCCTCACTCACTCACTCACTCACTCACTCACTCACTCACTCACTCACTCACTCACTCACTCACCAAAATGGCTCCTCCCAACAAACTCCTTTTGCTGTTATTTCACTCTATGCACATGTTATGTATAAGTATCTACATTTGTGTTCACCATAGCGAACCATTAAGCTGGTATGGTGGTTCAGACAATAACATGTTGCCACACACCAGCCAGCAGACGACGCTATCTCTATCCCTCCCTCCCTCACCAACAATATTCCTCCCACCATACTATGCACATCAATAATTCTGACCACAATCCTGTTATTATCAGAATCCTGGTCACTTGTTCACATAAATGAATAATTTCCCACATGTTTATTTTGTAAAGGAACAGAGAAGTCGTTTAAAGAATTTTAGATGGACCAAATAATGGCAGTGTGCGGTTGCTAGCACTGTGAATAGCTTGAACAGCATTTATTCACTGATATCTGAACATTATACAGTCTTATATAACAGTCATGCTCTTCTGTAATACTATCATATCTAAATATTACCAGATACTGATGTATTATGACATTTTTAGGCAATGCTGTGGTCACAAGATGAACAACAATTCTGTTAGCTCAAGCTGCGTGTGCCAGCCTTGGTTGCTCACTCAGTACTGAGGCCTTCACACCCTGGAATGTTGCCCACAATTTGTTCAAAAAGTGGCGTCTGTTAACGAGAGCCCTGAGGAAGCTGATGTGAACTCTGTGTAGCCGCGGACGTGTTGAATGATGCGCTATACCTATGAGAGCCCTGACACCCGTTGTGCACCACCTATTGAGAGCCCTGACACCCGTTGTGCACCACCTGTTGAGAGCCCTGACACCCGTTGTGCACCACCTGTTGAGAGCCCTGACACCCGTTGTGCACCACCTGTTGAGAGCCCTGACACCCGTTGTGCACCACCTGTTGAGAGCCTCTGGGCGCGTTGAGCAGTGTAGTGGCTAGGTACTAAACTATCCTTCCTTATTTTAACAGAAACATTTCTAAGTAAAGACCATACCCGACTTTACAACTTAGCCGGTTATACAGCCATTCACAGCTGTAGTCCAAATATAAAAGGAGGTGGCACAGTTATCTATTACCAAAATACCTTAATTTGCAGTAGTGTCATTAGTGATAGAGACGAATACTGTGAATATACCTTTTACTCAATTCTCGATTAAATCCCTTAAATCCTCCTTGAACTATCTATAGATTTCCCAATAATAATATAACTGCATTCTCAGATAACCTAAGGAATCTTATCATAAACAACAAGCTCAACAAATGTCATATCATTCTAGGAGGTGACTTCAGTATTGACCTGTGTCAATAAAATAACTCTCAAGTCGATTATTTCCTAAAAGCTTGTTCTCCTGTATGCTAATCCCCACAATCACCAAGTCCACCCGAATCGCTCAAACATCCGCTACTACATTAGATCACTTATGGACTAACATAACAGCTCCCCTTGCATCTGGTATAATCACTGCCAGAACCACTGACCACTGTCCTAACTTCCTCATAGCAAACATGGACATAACACCACCAGACACCAAGAAACTTACCTTCAGACTAAACAGTGAAGCAGCAATTGGCAATCTCACAAATGCACCTCACAATATTAAATGAGAATCTGAATTCAATAATACCCAGGATATAAATTCATTAGCCAGCATCTTCCTTTCCAAAACTTTAAGCCTCTACAACACTCACTGTCCTCTTCTCACCAATCAAGTAACTGCAAAAAGATTAAACAACCCCTGGCTCACAAGTGACATATTCAAAGCATTCAACAAGAAACATTCATATGAAAAAACTTAGGATGGGCCTAGTTACAAAAGAAGTAGTTAAGAGATACTCATCATTGCTTACCAGTATAATTAGACCAGCGAAAATTTCCTATTATGAGAGTAGATTCAAAGAAGCACAAGGAAACATGAAAAGCACAAGGAAAGCCATCTCTAACATCCTACGATCTAAACAGCAATCACATATCAAGCAGATGAAACTCTCCAAGGATGGTTATACACCTGCAACAGATTTAGAAACGGCAACAGAATTTAATAGCTTCTTTTCATCAGTTGATGCCAACCTTGCCAGTATAATCCCACAGACCCAAATACATGTTACTACTTATCTTTCAAGCAGCTAATTTATTTGATTGTTGCCGCCGAAGGCGGCTAGTTTATTGTGCACCCCATACTCATCCTGTGAGCGGTAGCGCAAAAACATTACAGAGGGCACAAAAGGTCTTTATCAAACCTCATCTTAGATTATTACAAAAACAATTTCTTCTATCCTTCACACCTTATAGTTACAATGTCAGCTAGTTACAGAGAAAGTGCTATTACAAGAGATACATATTTACAGTAAGTCATAATACATTAATGGTAGGTCTTGTCGCTAATACATAATAGTTTGACCAATGGGGATATTACAGAGTCATAGGGCCGGGAGCTTCTGTTTATTATTAGTCCTCACAATACACTACTTGTTTCTGAATCTCATATGTCGTTCATCTACTGGAAGCGAAATGTGGGTACAGTGCAAGGACTTCAGGTAATTTATCCATGGTAATAAGATAGGTTGCCATATCATACAGAGTGAGCTTAGATTTATCTCTAAAAGGCTCAATTTTACTACAATCCAAGATATAGTGTTCGAGTGTGTGTCCCTGTCTATGTCCACACACTTTACACTTTACTTCATCTAGATCCCTATACAAGCCGAATTGCCAGAGATACTTGTAGCCAAGTCTTATACGAGCTGTGACAACATCTGTTAGTTTACTGACTTTGTTACTTGCCCCATACACATGTTTTACTTCACACATTTCATTGTGATGAACACTGGACCTGCTAGTTCCAGTTTGCACTGTTCTACTTTCTTCAAATCCATCCAGGAGTTCTCGTCTAATGACACTTTTAAGGGACCTATTTGATAACTCAAGATTCCGTTCAATACTGTTTTTATTTACTGCAGCCTTAGCAAGGGCGTCAACTTTGTTATGTTCCTGCATGCCAATGTGAGAAGGAATCCACAACATTTTTGCAGCTATTCAAACTCTCTTCTCCTTTCACCAGTCAGCCCGACAGATGTTATGTCCATCATTCACTTACTAAAAACCAACGCTAGGAACATTAATGAAATACCATCTATGGTATATAAGAGTGCATTCCATGCCCTTGCACCATCCATAGCTCTGCTATTCAATATATCTCTAGAGTGTCATACATTCCCCTGATATCCTTAAAAAGCCCGAGTAAAGCTAGTTCATAAAGGAGGCGATACGGCAGATATAAAAAATTACATACCATTACTAAATCTACATATATTGCCAAAAATATTTGAAAAATTATTTTTAAACAGCTCTACTCCTACCTCGTAAAACTCAACATACTAAGTCCTTGTCAGTCTGGCTTCCGCTCCCAAAAGATTACCAACGATTTAATTATTAGTCTGCTTGATATCATTTACACAGACCTTGACAATCTTATCTTGAGGTTATCTTGAGATGATTTCGGGGCTTTAGTGTCCCCGCAGCCCGGTCCTCGACCAGGCCTCCACCCCCAGGAAGCAGCCAGTGACAGCTGACTAACACCCAGGTACCTATTTTACTGCTAGGTAACAGGGGCATAGGGTGAAAGAAACTCTGCCCATTGTTTCTCGCCGGCGCCCGGGATCAAACCCGGGACTACAGGATCACAAATCCAGTGTGCTGTCCGACCGGCTCCAAAATGCCGGTCGGAATTTAGAAAAAATGAATTTCTAATTGGACTCTTTATTGACGTGAGAAAGGCCTTTGATACTGTTTACCATAACTACCTCTTACTTAAACTCCCACCATTATGGAATCCGAGGCCATGCCTTGGACTATATTCGATCTTATTTTAGTGACAGACACCAATAAGTAGCCATCAATGATATAACCTCCCCCACTCTACCATTAACCGCAGGAGCATCCTAGGAACTCTCGTATTTCTTACATACATCAATGATCTGTCTAATGTCTCTAACATTCTTAAACGAATACCTATTTGCTGACGATAATATCATCATGAACTCAGACCCCAACCCACACACACATTAAATAATGTTGTAAATAATGAATTAAAAAAGTTCACTCATGGATGGCAACCAACAAACTCACACTAAACATGAAACAGACCTACTACATATTATTTGGAAACAAATCAACAAATGTAATTCAACTTCAGATAGACAATGTTAACATCAGCAATAAAAAGCCTGGAAAGTTCCTTGGCCTATACTTAGACAAGAGACTCAACTTCAGCCCCCACATATAATACATTATAAAAGTTTCAAAAACGGTCGGTATGCTCTCTAAAATCAAATATGTTCCAAATTCTGCTCTCCTCTCATTATACTATGCACTAATTAAATTAAATTAAATTAAATTAAATTAAATTCTTTATTCAGGAAAAGTACATACAAAGTTGATTTACAAACATAATGTTGGATTTATAGATAGACCTACTACATACAATACCTAAAGCCACTAATATGCATAGAGTTTCTGGCAAGGTGTTGGGGGAAGAAAAACACTTAGACTAAAACTTAATAGTAATTGGGATTAGGTATAAATTATTTTGAAGAGGAATACAAAATAAAAAAAAAGGGGGAACATGGCAGAATTCATCAATTGTACAAGTTGGAGAACAAACAGCATTGTTTAAAATAGCAAAACATGGGTTGACATATAGGGGGTAAAGTAGGTTACATGACTTTAATCAGGTAGTACTTGGTTTTACTCTTAAACTGGTTGAGAGAGGTACAGTCTTTAACATGGTTGGGAAGGTCATTCCACATTCTGGGTCCCTTGATTTGTAGAGCATTTCTAGTTTGGTTAAGTCGTACTCTTGGAATATCAAATAGGTATTTGTTTCTGGTGTGGTGCCCATACGTTCTGTCACAACCTTCTAGGAAGCTTCTAAGGTCAGGATTGACATTGCAGTTCAGAGTTATAAATATATTGAGTACACATGAGAGGATGGGCAGTGACTTAATATCGAACATATTCAAAGATTTGAGTAAGGGTACTGAGTGCTATCTGGGGCCAGAGTTAGATATTGTTCCAATAGCAGCTTTGTGCTGAATAATTAGAGGACGTAAATGATTTTGAGTAGTAGAACCCCAAGCACAAATACCATAATTGAGATAAGGATAGATGAGAGAGTAATAGAGCGTCACCAGGGCAGAGCGAGGTACATAATATCTGATCTTAGAAAGAATGCCAACAGTTTTAGAATTTTTTTTTTGATATATTAAGAATGTGTCTATGAAAATTCAGCTTGTTATCGATGAGAACACCTAGAAATTTGCCATCTACTTTGTTACTAATTTGAGTATTGTTTATTATTTGATTAATTTGATTTCAGGATTTATTGCGAAACTAAATATAGAAGGTTTTGTCAGTGTTAAGGGTGAGTTTGTTGGCAGTTAGACAATGATGGAATTTATTTAGTTCAGTATTCACTGTGTCATTTAGAGCAAGAGGGTCAGGACTGGAGAAAATGAAGGTTGTGTCATCAGCAAAAAGAATTGGTTTGAGGTGTTGAGAGGCATTTGGAAGGTCATTAATGTAGATGAGAAAGAGGAAAGGGCCAAGTATGCTGCCCTGAGGAACACCAATGTTGATGGATATTGTGGGAGAAATGGACTTTTCACAGAAACATACTGGAGCCTGTGTGTAAGGTACGACTGAAGATATTGGAGGGGGAGACCTCTGACTCCATAATGAAGTAGTTTAAGAAGAAGGTTGGTGGTCGACAGTGTCAAAAGCCTTACGCAGGTCCACAAATATCCCAGCAGAGAACTCATTTTTATCAAGAGCTGCGTGTATCAAGTTAATCATGCTAATAAGTGCATCATTAGTGCTTTTTTGGGGTCTCAAGCCATATTGGCAGGAGCTAAGTATTTTGTGTTTGGCTTGATAAGAGTAAAGCTGCTTGTAGATTAGTTTTCAAATATTTTTGACAAGTTTGGCAGAATTGATATAGGTCTGAAGTTTTGACGTCATTGAGATTTGTGGACAGGGGTTACTCTCGCTTTTTTTTAGAATATCTGGAAAGGTTTGGAGTTCAAGTGACTTGTTGAAGAACAATGGAATGGCAGGAGCTAAAGATCTGGAGGCTTTTTTGTAGATTAGAGTTGGTATCTCCGCGAGCGCACTAGACTTTGTTTTAAGGGAAAGGATTATCTCATTAACATCAGTGTAATTAGCAGGCGTTAGGTACAGAGACTGTGGATAGTTACCTGCAAGGTAGTGCTGAATATTAGTACTGGAGGATGTAATATCATTAGCAAGGGATGACCCAAATGGATAAGAAGAACCTATTGAATTCAATAGCAGAATCAGAGGCAGAAAACAGACCATCGTTATATAACAGGAGTATTTGTTTTTTATTTAAAATCTTTATTGATCCCAATATTTGTGAAATAGTGCTCCATGTTTTCTTGATGTTGCCCTTTGTGTGGGTACATTTGTTTTCATAGTATTTAATTTTGGCTCTCCTAATTATTTTAGATAATACTGATGAGTAATTCTTTGAAATTTCTTTGGAGACGATTCCTAACCTATACTTCTTCTCAAGGTCATGTTTTTTATTAATAGATATAAGTATCCCCTTTATAAGCCATGGATTGTTTAGCCTTTTTGTTGTGACTTGTTTCGTTAGCATAGGACAGTGGGTGTTATAAAGGCTGAGAGTTTTTTGAATAAATGATTGCTCTGCTAGGTTGATGTCCCCTATGTTACCTAATTCGGACTCCCAGTTGATATTACCAGCAGCAGCTATAAAATTGCCTATAGAATTTTCATTGTACAGCCTAAAGCTTATCTTCTTTGTTTCTAGAGGTGGTTTGATAATGTTGGTTAGGAGAAAAGTGGGGGTAGGGGTCTGTGGTTCTATCAGCGATTATCCGTGAAGTAAGCGGAGAGGTTATGTTAGTCCAGATGTGGTCAAGAGTCGTGGCAGTACTATCAGTGATTCTAGTAGGCCTATTGATTAAGGGTATGAGGAAGCAGGAATTCATACAGTTGAGGAAACTAGCAGCAGGAGGGTTATCAGGCTCGCAGAGGTCAATGTTAAAGTCCCCAGAAATAATTAAGTGGTTTTTGTTCAGTCTGTTCTCTAGGATTAGATTTCTAAGGTTAGAGTTGAATTCAGTCACATCAGTGTTAGGAATTCTATCGACTGCTCCGTTACTACAGACAGTAGTAACTGGACTGGACTGTCAGTTACTACAGTCAGGACAGTCTCGCCACCCTTAACTCTGAAACAGGCAAAGATATACGCTCCACAGGGGTCTCTAGTTTTAATTATTTTTAAGCAAGTCAGTTCTTGGTGGTAGTAGTACTGGGCAGTACCACCACCTCTTTGAATAGGACGACAGTTGTGAATTGCTGAGTTGTTTGGAATGTTGTGGAGTTGAGTATTATCCACTTTTAACCACGTTTCAGTAAGCACAACAACAACAAAATTTGTTTTCAACTGTTTGAATCAGGGCACTAACATTATCAAAGTGTTTGCTTAGCGATCTTACATGTAAGTTAATTACAGAAACATTGTGATTATGTGTTAAAACATTGTTTACATCATGTGCTGCATAATACCTGCAATTATGATCATTAAAATGATGATTGTCATAGATACTAGATAAGAATACTAATCTATCCCTATCTTACATAAGGTACTTGTGCATGGGGTTCAACCACTGCAAACTTCCTCAAGCTCATCATCACCCAGCAAAAGTCTGCTGTCATAACAATAACAAACTCTGTTATCAGACAACACACAGCCCTCCTGTTTAAATCCTTCAACATGCTAAACATAAACTCACTCCTCAAATTCTACTGAGCCATTTACATGGTAAACTGTGCCAAGAAAACTATTCGCACACCCTCCGTCACTATGTGATGGAGTGCGAAAAGATACGTGAATTCAGAGACAACTTTATAGTAAATGTTCAAGAGATGTGTAAATATTTATTTCAAAATGATCTGCTACCAGAAACTTTAGCCAAATATCCCCAGTTTTCTAACTGTAGATACTATCTAAGTGATTGTAACCTATCCACAGTTGCACACTGGAGGGGGGGGGGGCGGTGTGTAGGACAAACATATCAATTGTGACACTAGCTCTCCACATATGCCAATTACTTAAATTAGAAACTGTAATTGTGGGCGGTCTCGAGCCCATTGTTGATGTGACGATGTGCATTGAATTTTGTAACTAACTCATCAAGATTGTAACTTGCTTAGCTAAATGAATTTTGGGGCTCATTTCCTGAGCCCATTATTTTTACCCATTATGTAACACTCTCCACTAATGCCCACAGGATGGGTATTGGGTGCATAATAAATGAACTAAACTAAAACATGTAAAAAAATCTTGTTCTTAAATGGAAACTCTGATCTGAAACTTTTCTTTGACAGATGTTATAGAACTCACTATCACCACACCAGAAATAAATATCTCTTTGATATCTCCAGAGTCAAACTAATTCTGTATAAACACTCTACGCATATAAAGGGACATAGTCTCTGAAACTCACTCCCTAATGAATTAAAAATTATTAAAATTTATTAAAATTATTAAAAAAATTATTACTTACTTATCTCTCTCATCTCATTTTTCTCTTGTAATGTATCTTTCATTTATCAATTCTGATTGAAATTACCTACTTAAAATTATCTGCTAGATTAAGGACCTGCCCGAAACGCTGCGCGTACTAGTGGCTTTACAAGAATGTAATTACTGTACTATCCAATGTATTCTCACAAACCCAATGTACCTTCTTGTATATATATAAATAAAATAAAATAAAATAAAATAAAAAAGTTGTCCATCCTACCGCTTATTCAAAAGTACCACCAAAAAGTACCTAATTTCATCTTCATAGTTTTCTACCTAGTGCTTCACACTCGCACTGTATCTTGTGCTGCCCCAAAATATGTGTCTAAGCCATATAACTTCACCGTTGTATCTTGTGCTATCCCAAAATATGTGTCTAAGCCATATAACTTCACCGTTGTATCTTGTGCTATCCCAAAATATGTGTCTAAGCCATATAACTTCACCGTTGTATCATGTGCTATCCCAAAATATGTGTCTAAGCCATATAACTTCACCGTTGTATCTTGTGCTATCCCAAAATATGTGTCTAAGCCATATAACTTCACCGTTGTACCTTGTGCTGCCCCAAAATATGTGTCTAAGCCATATAACTTCACCGTTGTATCTTGTGCTGCCCCAAAATATGTGTCTAAGCCATATAACTTCACCGTTGTACCTTGTGCTGCCCCAAAATATGTGTCTAAGCCATATAACTTCACCGTTGTATCTTGCCATCATCTTATCATGGTTGACAATGTACCTAACAATAATAATCAAATTATGCTACAATGTACCTAGAAATAATCTTCAAATTTTACTAAAATGTACCTACTAATATTCTTCAAATTTCCTTACAATGTAACTATTAACGTTTCTCAATTTAGCTACTATTTACCTACTTAAAATTATTTGTTAGATTAAGGACCTGCCTGAGACGCTATGCGTGTTAGTGGCTTTACAAGAATGTAAAAACATCAATGTTATGTACTCTCATAAACCTATTGTACCTTCTTGTATATATATAAATAAATAAACAAACTCCTGTGTATAAAAATAAAGACAATTAAAAAGTCAGTTTCGGGAAAGATCAGTAACCAAAGAAAATGTACGGAGCAAGATGGCGGGTAAGCGAGCTAGTGACGTCATCACAACAAAAGCAAGCTGCTACACGATGTGTAGACGACGACCCGTGAGATAACACTGCCGCTCTTCAACTGATAACAATGTCGCCACTTAATCACCACCAACAACAAGATAACAACTCTGATAAGAAGTACTGCAGCTACCATCATGAAGAAGATAACATTGACGCTCCTCACTGTCTTAGAGACGGTCACCTGTGTCCACAATACCCGCCACATTGTCCCTCCCACAGTACTCTCAGGACACTTATGGCAGTGTAAGTGTGTGGTGAGGCCACACCACTGAAGACATTAAGGATATACCACGAGGAAGAGACAAAACTGTTGAAGGAAGGAGTCACTGGCTCCACCTGACCACCTTGTTCCTCGCACTCTCGTCATCCTCCGTAATTACTGGAGTACTTTCTGCTCCACCATTGTCTTACACCCCAACATGCAATTGTTGGGGGGTGAAAATAGGCCTATGGCATTGTTGAGGTGTGGACGTAGGCCAATGGCATTGTTACACACCCTCACTGTTGCTCTCCCCCCCACTCCCTCACGGTTGCACCTCCCCCCCCCACACCCTCACTGTTGCTCTCCCCCCCCCCCCAGGAGACCGGTCTGGTCGGCCCCAGGAGACCGGTCTGGTCGGAGGCTCAGTAGACTGCCAGCCAGAGATTGTCTGGAGAATTTCCATCTAATACAAAAAAACAATCATCTTGAGAGGTTATCTTGAGATGATTTCGGGGCTTTAGTGTCCCAGCGGCCCGGTCCTCGACCAGGCCTCCACCCCCAAGAAGCAGCCCGTGACAGCTGACTAACTCCCAGGTACCTATTTTACTGCTAGGTAACAGGGGCATAGGATGAAAGAAACTTTGCCCATTGTTTCTCGCCGGCGCCCGAGATCGAACCCAGGACCACAGGATCACGTGTCCAGCGTGCTGTCCGCTCGGCCGACCGGCTTCATGAAATAAGTATTTATATAACTTTATATTATTCTAATAATATTACTAAACATGATCTGTAACGGAAAATATATATGATGATGTACATGTAGAATTTAAGAAACAAATCTGGATAACGGGGTCGAGTGTAATAGGCTTATCGGAGCGAGCCGGCCCCCCCCCCCCACCACGGACACACCCCCCCCTATCCCATACACACTCCCTCTGCTTCAAGGTCACGTACTTCAACTGTCTGTAATTCATTAGTAAAAATGGATTTGTTTAATAAACTTCCCAGCCTTCCTCCCTCCTTCACCCCCTCCCCCCTGCCTGCCTCCCTGCCACCTTCACCCCCTCCCCCCTGCCTGCCTCCCTGCCACCTTCACCCCCTCCCCCCTGCCTGCCTCCCTGCCACCTTCACCCCCTCCCCCCTGCCTGCCTCCCTGCCACCTTCACCCCCTCCCCCCTGCCTGCCTCCCTGCCACCTTCACCCCCTCCCCCCTGCCTGCCTCCCTGCCACCTTCACCCCCTCCCCCCTGCCTGCCTCCCTGCCACCTTCACCCCCTCCCCCCTGCCTGCCTCCCTGCCACCTTCACCCCCTCCCCCCTGCCTGCCTCCCTGCCACCTTCACCCCCTCCCCCCTGCCTGCCTGCCTGTCTGTCCCTCCCTGCCTCCCTCCCAGTCTTTCCTTGCCTAACTCCCTCTCACTCCCTGCCTGCCTGCCTGCCTGTCTCTCTCTGCCTCCCTCCCTGCCTGCCTGCCTGCCTCCCTGCCTGTCTGTCTCTCCCTGCCTCCCTGCCAGTCTTTCCCTGCCTAACTCCCAGTCACTCCCTCCCTGCCTGCCTGCCTGCCTCCCTGCCCACCTCCTAGCATCTCTCCCTCCCTCCTTCTCTCACTAATACTCCCACTCTCTCACTTACTGCCTCCCACCCCAGCTCCGACCAGTCAGCCTTCACTGACACAACGTGTACATTTCGAGCGGACACGGTGCACGGAGGCCGGCGCGCTACAGCTTGGTGGACCGCCTCCGCGGCCCGAACTTAGTTTGTGTAGCATGACTCCCTAATATATATAAATATAAATATATATATATATATATATATATATATATATATATATATATATATATATATATATATATATATATATATATATATATGCATATATATATATATATATATATATATATATATATATATATATATATTTTTTTTTTTTTTTTTTTTTTTATAGGTTGTGAGGGTACCACCTCTGGTGCCAATGTGGGGACCCATAGCCTCGGAGAAGAAAATAAAAAGTATTCAGAGGAGACCTTGTGGTTTCTCACTGAACACTAATATTATCTTCTCCTACCACCCCCATTCTTTTGTATGTACACATATATATTTACTTTATTTGAACTTTGTTACAAAAAAGGAGTTACATATAGGTTACAAAGATGGTTGTCATAGGTTGTCGAGTTCCTCCAGCTCCTCAGATGGCGGGCAGGAACCCTGGATGCAGTGCGCATTTCCCCTCTGTATCGCCACACTGAGGCGCTGGAAAAGAAAGCTTGCAGCTCTCGGGTCCCTTGTTGTTTCAATGAGCCTAGAACCCAGTTCCTTCAAAAAACTGGTAGCACTTTTACCCCAGGCGCCGAGCGTCTCAGAAGCAATGGGGACAAAATTGTAGTGGTGATCCAGTTCTCTATACTTACGGGATTTGGCTGCTTCCCTGTGGGTGGCAGCGCCACCTGGTTGTGCAACACTGAGGTTAATGTAGGTGTTAGCCAGGGTTGATACGCACGTGTAGTCCCATACCAACTGCTTGCCATTCTTCCAGGGGTTCACTGTGATACCATCTGGGCGACCAATAAGAGCATCAGAGTTACGGGGCGTTGGGTAACGGGGCTCTCTTTCAGCTGGGCATCCAGCTGTGGTGAGGCTCCTCTTGATGATGTCGTTAACTTCGCTGTGCCTCGAGTGCCATCCCCCTGTGCTTTGGCAGAGTAGGCCATGGTGACCGTACCTGTCAGCCACCACCTCGCCGCAAATACACCTATATCTGGTGTGGATTGGGGCAGCAAGGCGGAGGGCCACAGCAATTCGGAGGGCGTGTGGTGTGAGACGCGTGCCAGTTGCCGACATTGGGGTTGCTAACAGGAAATCCCCTGCATGTGGTGCTGCTACTGCTGTGAGGCGAGCAATGTCGTGTTGTGTTGTTGCAGCACCCAGGCACTCTGCAGCAACTTGGTCTACAATGGGACCATCCCAGCTGGATATATATATATATATATATATATATATATATATATATATATATATATATATATATATATATATATATATATATATATATATATATATATATATATATATATATATGCATATATATATATATATATATATATATATATATATATATATATATATATATATATATATATATAGGGTATAAATTTCATCAACACAAGACAGAACACGAAACAATGGGTATTTGTAGAAAGCCTATTGGTCCATATTTCTTGATGCTTCTATATTGGAGCGGAGTCTTGAGGTGGGTAGAATATAGTTGTGCAATAATTGGCTGTTGATTGCTGGTGTTGACTTCTTGATGTGTAGTGCCTCGCAAACGTCAAGCCGCCTGCTATCGCTGTATCTATCGATGATTTCTGTGTTATTTACTAGGATTTCTCTGGCGATGGTTTGGTTGTGGGAAGAGATTATATGTTCCTTAATGGAGCCCTGTTGCTTATGCATCGTTAAACGCCTAGAAAGAGATGTTGTCTTGCCTATATACTGGGTTTTTTGGAGCTTACAGTCCCCAAGAGGGCATTTGAAGGCATAGACGACGTTAGTCTCTTTTAAAGCGTTCTGTTTTGTGTCTGGAGAGTTTCTCATGAGTAGGCTGGCCGTTTTTCTGGTTTTATAGTAAATCGTCAGTTGTATCCTCTGATTTTTGTCTGTAGGGATAACGTTTCTATTAACAATATCTTTCAGGACCCTTTCCTCCGTTTTATGAGCTGTGGAAAAGAAGTTCCTGTAAAATAGTCTAATAGGGGGTATAGGTGTTGTGTTAGTTGTCTCTTCAGAGGTTGCATGGCGTTTCATCATTAGGCATCTTTAGGAAATATAAATTGCTTTCATACGCACTGCATCGTGATATTTGTGTATATATATATATATATATATATATATATATATATATATATATATATATATATATAATATAATATATATATATATATATATATATATATATATATATATATATATATATATATATATATATATGCGAACAAGCCTGAATGGTCCCCAGGACTATATGCGACTGAAAACTCACACCTCAGAAGTGACTCGAACCCATACTCCCAGGAGCAACGCAACTGGTAACTACAGGGCGCCTTAATCCGCTTGACCATCATGTGTTCCTCACGTGTGCCCCAAAGAATGAGGTGATTTGGTAAAATGCTATGCCCAAGATTACCATCCGAGTTGCCGGCGGGGAAGTGGTTCA
>NC_091186.1:6803643-6806389 GCF_040958095.1 Procambarus clarkii
TGGAGATCACAGTGACGAGGTTTCCACCACCTTCATTCCTATTCTTTATCAAATATCATTCTTCTGCAACGCAGTTAAAGAAAAATCCAAGTAGCAACGCTACCAGATCATCATACAGCAACGCTGTAGCAAAATATCGTGCCTAAACTCAACAAGAGAGAGTTAATCAGTCTGGCAAACTTGTCAGACAGGCACCCCGACTGGCAGAGAAGTATATTGAGGGTTATTTGGTGTATGATTGGCCAATTGTATGCTTGTGTAACTTTAATATCCTATAAATCTGTCTGTTGGTTAAAAAGTGAGGCTAAGCCTCACATTTCAGTAAGTTTATTAAAATTGTAGTGTAGCTGTGAATCTTATCCAAGCACTGAACCTCATGAGTGTCCATTCTGTCAGAAAAGAATTCAGCCTCAATTAGTAAAAACCTCACAAGTGTCCACAGTCTTGGAAGAGATTCAGTCAAGCTAACTGTATAAAGTGAATATGTCTGCATATATATTTGAATATATAAATTAAGTTATCAATAGCTTGCTTAGTTAATTTTTAAGTTATCATATAAGTTCATTTAATTGAATATAATTTCTAGTACTAAGTTAATAGTATTAAGACTACATTTAAGGTCATTTATTTATACTTTTACAATTTAATTTGTTGTTTATAGTATAAGTACATATTGGCTGTTAAGTTATGGTACTAGGTTAGACTATGTATGTTTAAATCTCTGATTTAAACAGAGCCAGTGTTCAGTCAGATAACTGAATTTATTAAATCTTATCCTTGTATAAAATACAAGCTGATGTGAGATCCCTGTCTACAGGTGGACTGGAACTTCTATCAACTAAGTCATTCACCCCACCTGTCCCTTACAGCCCACAGTTTGTCATTAGGAAAAGAGGATCTAGGATTTACAACCCTAGCTAGAGATTTTAGTTGAATTAATTTGCAGACAGTAAATTTTTAATTTAGTTCAGTACAAGTCCCTGGTAGTCTCCTCTTATATCAATCCCAGCAGGTTTTTCCCACATTAATGGTCCTTCGAACCTAGATATTAATGGTCCTTCGAACCTAGATAATAATGGTCCTTTATACCTAGATATTTATGATCATTCGTTTACATTTCAATGCCAAATACATAAGAAACTTCTTGATTTTGCATTGGAATAATTCTTACATATTCTAGCCTAACCTAGCTATCAGCCAATATTTATCATAGCTATATATCTAAGTAAACAAATAGTTTGCAGTGGCTTAAGCCACCATATCCATTAACTAGTAAGCATTCATAACAAACTGATACTGTTTTGTGTTAAGAAACCACAGTAATTAAGTATATCAGTGTCAAAGACACTGCACTGCATCTTAATCATAAAATACCATTATCTACCTCATTGTGGTAACATTACATATATATTTAAGTGTATTATCTAGCATTATCTCTAATCTACTGATTTTCAGAGCTGCTCATTACATAATATTCTTTAAAAAAGTGTTATCATCACTGTAAGAGCATTCCTTACAATCTAACCATAATCAACTATATCATACCCTATTCCAGGTAAAACCAGTAGACATTCTACTGTATTTTATCTAACAATTATTATGGTAACAGATTTTGTAATAACTTTGCAAAAATAGTGCCATTTACTATTTTTAAAAAATTATTACAAGATTTACCAACTTGGTGCATTCGTGCATTCGGGTCACAAATCAAATTATTACAATACTTTTGATAATTGAACACCTGCTACAACCAGATTCCAGGGAGGAAAAGAAGGACGATCTTTGGAATCATTACCTAAGTAGACAGGAAAGCTCATTTATCAAAATACATTAACATCATACATATTTATCAGAAAAAAGAGAAAAATCTCGGAATCTCCAAAACTCGGAAAAGGTCAAAATGGCTGACAGTGTTCCACCAGCAGCTGAAAACAGGAAATAGGAGGACACTTAATGGTCTGCAAAATCACCTAACTCAACTGATTGACAAATGTCAAAAGTTGGCTAGGCAACCATCTCCTGATTTAATAATTCTGAATACCAGAGTAAAAGCAGCTGTGGATAAGTATGAACAAATCAAACGCCATGCAGAGATTTATCTAACAGAAATGGCTAATGCAGATTTAACCCGAAAGGAACTTCAGGAAATTGTCGTTGAAATGACAATGTATGAAGATAAAATCCAAGATCAACTTGATCCTTTAATCAAACAAATATCTCAAGCAGGAACCCAATCCAAAGTGAGCTCATCCACTCAACAGAGCAATGCAACTATCACACATATAGCCGCAGAGCTCCCAAAGGTACAATTACCATATTTTGAGGGCAAGGATGAAGACGATTGGGATACCTTCTGGAGACACTTTGATTCTATAATAAACTCCAAGCCCTCTCTCAAAAAGGCGACAAAGTTTCAATATTTGCAAGGCCAGTTACGGGGAGAGGCAAGGCAGGTCATTGCTAATTTGTCATTAACAGATGATGATTACGACCATGCCTTACAGTTGTTACAAGATAACTACAGTGATAAGGAGACTGCAATTGCACGTCTCTCATACAAATTATTGGATTTACCCTCTCCAAATAAAAGTTATGAGTCACTACAATCATTTCGATTGTCTATAGAATCAATCATCAAAGCCCTCAGTACAAAAGTACCTGTAGGTGATGCAGAGTGGCTTATAAAGTTAATCATTCAAAGGAAACTTCCAAATGAGGTCATAGACAGCCTATGCACTCATTATAA
>NC_091186.1:6806889-6839389 GCF_040958095.1 Procambarus clarkii
TGGAGCAAACTTGGTAGCTGGAGAAGCATGTCTACGGGAAATCTGTTCCCATCCTGCAGTTACTTCCACACTGGAACAGCGTCATTGCAGATGGAAATTTATCCCTCCGAGAGCCCCATGGCACGGAGGATTTTATGAACGGTTAATAGGAACTGTAAAAGATCCTTGAGAAAATCTCTACACCGTCAGAAAATCAATCTTCAAGAACTCCAGACAGTAATCACGGAAATCGAATCAAGGGTGAATAACCGGCCGTTGACTTACTTGTCTGAGGATCCTACTCAACATGAGCCATTAAGTCCTGCCCACCTAATGTATGGAAGACTTCTGACTCCAGTACCATCTCTAGTGGATGATGAGATCAGAGATCCCTCATATGTGGGTCAGAGCGAGTTGGTTCAGGGGTATAAGTATCTGTCCAGCATAATCCAAAATGGAATGATGTTTGGACAAAAGAATATCTTACATCTCTACGAGAACATCACTATGGGGCCAATGTCCCACATAATATAGCTAATCTCCAACCTGGCGATATTGTCTTGGTAGACAGTGATGGCCCTAGGGCTGACTGGCCATTAGGTAAAGTTGTCTCAGTCCATCCAGATAGTCAGGGGATTTTGAGAATAGTCAAAATCCTGTCTAAAGGAACAACTTCCCTGAAGACATTGGAC
The DNA here is from genome assembly GCF_040958095.1 of Procambarus clarkii. Taxonomy (NCBI): domain Eukaryota; kingdom Metazoa; phylum Arthropoda; class Malacostraca; order Decapoda; family Cambaridae; genus Procambarus; species Procambarus clarkii. The sequence continues at coordinate 6,807,561 of NC_091186.1, forward strand.
AAACTCATCCACATGGAATCAGTGAGCCAGCTGCAGTTAGATCCTGAGAGACCTCAAGAGACTCTAACTCCACAAGACCCACAGACTCCTAACAGACACAATCGTCCACAACGGACAGCAGCACAAAAGTGCAAGCAAAATTTGCACTTGTATTATCAATCCAATGGAGAGTAAATAAATACATATGGTTACTATTGTCCTAAGTATTGGACTCTGTGCCAGTTCTCTCCCTCTGGAAGATGTGGGAAATTTTTACCCACCATATCTAATAATCATCTAAGAAATGTATAATTTCTATATCATATCTAAATCATATCAAAATCATATCTAAATTGTATCAAATCATATTAGAATCATGAAAAATTCATTATATAGCTTGATCCTAGATGACAATGGCACCATGAACACGTACTCAACAGGGGCCCTTTTGATGCCTACGTGACTTTGTACATGATCTCTCAAGGATCCAGAAGCTTCTAGAAGGACTTCTTAATTAAAAAACTATTGGAACATTGATTCAACATCCGGTAGGATTAAAAATCGAATCCTTAATAAGAATCAGTGGTACTTTCAAATACTACTTATAATCTTTAAATCTTATATCTAATTATATTATAATCACATCTTATTTCAATCATAAGTCTAGACTGTAAAAAATAATCAATCAATATTCATTGAAGGCTACCGTGCTCAGAGAGCATGGCAGGGCGATGGGGGGAGTGAAGCGCCCACCAACAAGCCCAGCGGCACTCCGCGTTTGTTTACAAATGAGTGAACAAGTGACTGATCCTTAGCGAACATTACCAGCTCAAGGACACCTTATTTAACATTTTTATCGCCAGTGAACACTCTCTAGAACTGGGGGAGTACCTGGACAATATCTACAAGGAAAATCCTAGAACATTTATAAAATAAGAGTGTTTAGTGGAGATCACAGTGACGAGGTTTCCACCACCTTCATTCCTATTCTTTATCAAATATCATTCTTCTGCAACGCAGTTAAAGAAAAATCCAAGTAGCAACGCTACCAGATCATCATACAGCAACGCTGTAGCAAAATATCGTGCCTAAACTCAACAAGAGAGAGTTAATCAGTCTGGCAAACTTGTCAGACAGGCACCCCGACTGGCAGAGAAGTATATTGAGGGTTATTTGGTGTATGATTGGCCAATTGTATGCTTGTGTAACTTTAATATCCTATAAATCTGTCTGTTGGTTAAAAAGTGAGGCTAAGCCTCACATTTCAGTAAGTTTATTAAAATTGTAGTGTAGCTGTGAATCTTATCCAAGCACTGAACCTCATGAGTGTCCATTCTGTCAGAAAAGAATTCAGCCTCAATTAGTAAAAACCTCACAAGTGTCCACAGTCTTGGAAGAGATTCAGTCAAGCTAACTGTATAAAGTGAATATGTCTGCATATATATTTGAATATATAAATTAAGTTATCAATAGCTTGCTTAGTTAATTTTTAAGTTATCATATAAGTTCATTTAATTGAATATAATTTCTAGTACTAAGTTAATAGTATTAAGACTACATTTAAGGTCATTTATTTATACTTTTACAATTTAATTTGTTGTTTATAGTATAAGTACATATTGGCTGTTAAGTTATGGTACTAGGTTAGACTATGTATGTTTAAATCTCTGATTTAAACAGAGCCAGTGTTCAGTCAGATAACTGAATTTATTAAATCTTATCCTTGTATAAAATACAAGCTGATGTGAGATCCCTGTCTACAGGTGGACTGGAACTTCTATCAACTAAGTCATTCACCCCACCTGTCCCTTACAGCCCACAGTTTGTCATTAGGAAAAGAGGATCTAGGATTTACAACCCTAGCTAGAGATTTTAGTTGAATTAATTTGCAGACAGTAAATTTTTAATTTAGTTCAGTACAAGTCCCTGGTAGTCTCCTCTTATATCAATCCCAGCAGGTTTTTCCCACAGCATTTGCATTTCCAAGTGGTCAATGAATCACATTACAAGCTGCCTCTATACCTTATTTGTTAGGTTTATTCTATTTAAATTTGTGATTTCAATATGTAAATCGTGGTGTTTTTCCGTCTACTGTAGAGTTAGCCACATTTTCTCATAACAGAATCCTATATATTTTCTCATAAGATATTTAATTATAAATACCTGAATGTCTTATAATAAATAACTGACACTGGATACCTAACTTGTGATCGCGCTTCACTCCGTTAATTACACCTCTGCCTCTTGCACACTATTACGTGGGTTCTCAATGGTTAAAATAATCTGGCATTATTATCAGTGTTTTCATATGGAAAGATCAGAAACCTTTCATTCAGTGAGTGTGGCCTGAGTAGGCTTGGCTGATTTATATAAAGTATTTCCAGACAAGAGGTTTAATAATATAAGTGTATGTATGCCTTGTTTTGGACTTGAAATTAAGTATTAGAATAGTTGTAAGCAAGGTTTGTTATTAGTGCTAAATAATATGTAAAAATGACCTGAATATGCTTGATAGAGGTCATATATTCTGGATAATATATTATATATACTGTATGAACTCGATTATCCAGACTATATGGGAAGGACCCCTATCCAGTTAAGCCCGACATCCGGATTAGCCGAGTTTTACCGGGGAAGAAAAAAAATTAACATTCACAATCTTTATGTATCACAGCCAACGTGATTTGAATTTCCACACACACTATAATTAGTGTGTGGTGCTGGGTGGGTGGTGAGCTGGGTGGGTAGCTGCCTGGCAGGAAGGTGGGCAGGGCAAGTGGGTGGGCAGACAGGTGGGTGAGCTGGGTGGGTAGCTGCCTGGCAGGAAGGTGGGCAGGGCAAGTGGGCGGGCAGACAGGTGGGTGAGCTGGGTGGGTAGCTGCCTGGCAGGAAGGTGGGCAGGGCAAGTGGGTGGGCAGACAGGTGGGTGAGCGGGTGGGCTGGATGGCTGGCAGGAAGGTGGGCACGGCAAGTGGGTGGGCAGATGGGTGGGTGAGCGGGTGGGCTGGATGGCTGGCAGGAGAGTGGGCTGGATGAATGGATGGCAGGAAGAAGGGTTTGATGGTTGGCAGATGGGTGGAGGAGCAGGTTTGCAGGTGGGTGGACACCCATCACACCCGCTCCTATTACACCCACACCAGCCTCCCTGCTTGCCTACCCACCCCTCCCCCCTACCAGCCTCCCTGCTTGCCTACCCATCCCTCCCCCCTACCAGCCTCCCTGCTTGCCTACCCACCCCTCCCCCCTACCAGCCTCCCTGCTTGCCTACCCACCCCTCCCCCCTACCAGCCTCCCTGCTTGCCTACCCACCCCTCCCCCCTACCAGCCTCCCTGCTTGCCTACCCACCCCTCCCCCCTACCAGCCTCCCTGCTTGACTCCCTCCTTCCATCCCTCTCTGCTAGACAGGGTCCCTCCTTGCCCTCCTTACTCCTGCCCACCCTCCTTACTCCTGCCCACCCTCCTTACTCCTGCCCACCCTCCTTACTCCTGCCCACCCTCCTTACTCCTGCCCACCCTCCTTACTCCTGCCCACCTTCCTTACTCCTGCCCACCCTCCTTACTCCTGCCCACCCTCCTTACTCCTGCCCACCTTCCTTACTCCTGCCCACCCTCCTTACTCCTGCCCACCCTCCTTACTCCTGCCCACCCTCCTTACTCCTGCCCACCTTCCTTACTCCTGCCCACCTTCCTTACTCCTGCCCACCCTCCTTACTCCTGCCCACCCTCCTTACTCCTGCCCACCTTCCTTACTCCTGCCCACCCTCCTTACTCCTGCCCACCCTCCTTACTCCTGCCCACCTTCCTTACTCCTGCCCACCCTCCTTACTCCTGCCCACCCTCCTTACTCCTGCCCACCCTCCTTACTCCTGCCCACCCTCCTTACTCCTGCCCACCCTCCTTACTCCTGCCCACCTTCCTTACTCCTGCCCACCCTCCTTACTCCTGCCCACCCTCCTTACTCCTGCCCACCTTCCTTACTCCTGCCCACCCTCCTTACTCCTGCCCACCCTCCTTACTCCTGCCCACCTTCCTTACTCCTGCCCACCCTCCTTACTCCTGCCCACCCTCCTTACTCCTGCCCACCCTCCTTACTCCTGCCCACCTTCCTTACTCCTGCCCACCTTCCTTACTCCTGCCCACCCTCCTTACTCCTGCCCACCCTCCTTACTCCTGCCCACCTTCCTTACTCCTGCCCACCCTCCTTACTCCTGCCCACCCTCCTTACTCCTGCCCACCTTCCTTACTCCTGCCCACCCTCCTTACTCCTGCCCACCCTCCTTACTCCTGCCCACCCTCCTTACTCCTGCCCACCCTCCTTACTCCTGCCCACCCTCCTTACTCCTGCCCACCTTCCTTACTCCTGCCCACCCTCCTTACTCCTGCCCACCCTCCTTACTCCTGCCCACCTTCCTTACTCCTGCCCACCCTCCTTACTCCTGCCCACCCTCCTTACTCCTGCCCACCCTCCTTACTCCTGCCCACCTTCCTTACTCCTGCCCACCCTCCTTACTCCTGCCCACCCTCCTTACTCCTGCCCACCCTCCTTACTCCTACCAGCTCTTCTTAAACTTGCTCGCACTCTCAACTTCCGCTCAAAGTACAATACCTAAAATTTCGTTTATAATTTTTCTAAACATTTACTATGTTTTGGTGGGAAAAATTTAGTCATAGAAACCTTAAATTTGTTTTATTTTGCCTTAATAGGTAATACTGCTTCCAGTCTCTGCTCGGCTACCCAGGACGATAGCCAACACAACTTCTGCCCATTAATGATGGTAAGGACAATTTTATTCTTACTGTACTACCAGTGTGTGTGTTTATCATGTTGATGTCAATAACCAGTGATTGTGAGTGTATTAATCAAGATATTTTCATTAACTAGTGTATTAATGTTGGTGTTGTCATTTACCAGTGATGGCGAGTGTATTAATTATATTGTCATTACCCAGTGATGGTGAGTGTATTAACCCTCAGAACTGCACATAGCACCTTGACCGTTTAACAGCACAAATTGTTTGTATACACTTTTGGTCTAACTGCCTGCACATCGTACATTGTATATATACATGTTGAAGTACCGTGTAAGATTTAAAAGTATTAAACACAGGGTTCACGCGGCTACACAGGGTTCACGCGGCTACACAGGGTTCACGCGGCTACACAGGGTTCAAGCGGCTACACAGGGTTCACGCGGCTACACAGGGTTCACACAGCTACACAGGGTTCACACAGCTACACAGGGTTCACGCGGCTACACAGGGTTCACACAGCTACACAGGGTTCACACAGCTACACAGGGTTCACACAGCTACACAGGGTTCACACAGCTACGCAGGGTTCACACAGCTACACAGGGTTCACGCGGCTACACAGGGTTCACGCGGCTACACAGGGTTCACGCGGTTACATAGGGTTCACGCAGATACACAGGGTTCACGCGGCTACACAGGGTTCACACAGCTACACAGGGTTCACGCGGCTACACAGGGTTCACGCGGCTACACAGGGTTCACGCGGCTACACAGGGTTCACACAGCTACACAGGGTTCACGCGGCTACACAGGGTTCACACAGCTACACAGGGTTCACACAGCTACACAGGGTTCACGCGGCTACACAGGGTTCACACAGCTACACAGGGTTCACACAGCTACACAGGGTTCACACAGCTACACAGGGTTCACGCGGCTACACAGGGATCACGCAGCTACACAGGGTTCACGCGGCTACACAGGGTTCACACAGCTACACAGGGTTCACACAGCTACACAGGGTTCACGAGGCTACACAGGGTTCACACAGCTACACAGGGTTCACACAGCTACACAGGGTTCACGCGGCTACACAGGGTTCACACAGCAACACAGGGTTCACATAGCTACACAGGGTTCACACAGCTACACAGGGTTCACGCGGCTACACAGGGTTCACGCGGCTACACAGGGTTCACGCGGCTACACAGGGTTCACACAGCTACACAGGGTTCACACAGCTACACAGGGTTCACGCGGCTACACAGGGTTCACACAGCTACACAGGGTTCACACAGCTACACAGGGTTCACGCGGCTACACTGGGTTCACACAGCTACACAGGGTTCACACAGCTACACAGGGTTCACACAGCTACACAAGGTTCACGGGGCTACAAAGGGTTCACGCGGCTACACAGGGTTCACACAGCTACACAGGGTTCACGCGGCTACACAGGGTTCACACAGCTACACAGGGTTCACACAGCTACACAGGGTTCACGTGGCTACACAGGGTTCACACAGCTACACAGGGTTCACACAGCTACACAGGGGTCACGCGGCTACACAGGGTTCACACAGCTACACAGGGTTCACACAGCTACACAGGGTTCACGCAGCTACACAGGGTTCACACAGCTACACAGGGTTCACACAGCTACACAGGGTTCACACAGCTACACAAGGTTCACGGGGCTACAAAGGGTTCACGCAGCTACACAGGTTTCACGCGGCTACACAGGGTTCACGCGGCTACACAGGGTTCACGCGGCTACACAGGGTTCACGCGGCTACACAGGGTTCACGCGGCTACACAGGGTTCACGCGGCTACACAGGGTTCACACAGCTAAACAGGGTATTCGTTTGCCTTGTTCGGGTAGAATGTAGACACAGTAGTCGCTTCTGTTTATATTTATTGAGTGAGGCAACAAGGTATATATCTTGCCAACCGAGGTCCACCTTACTCTGGGTCTGAGAGAGAACTGCGGCTGCTGGGAGCATGCTTGATGCTCCTCTGTCTGGCATGACGTCAGAAGCCTACTCGCCTGTGATTGGTTACATTTCAACTGACAGAATTTGAGTATAACACCGCTCGGACACGCTACCAAGTCGACAAGCTCTGGCTAGCTATATAGTTACAATGATACTGAAAGGACCTCGGTGGCATTCAATAATGGCTTACATGTGAAATTTGCATAATAAAACATTGAAAGAAGATCAGGTGTGCGTAATACTAACAACTCGGCATATATGCACCAAAAAAAAATTCATCATAATAGGTGAAAATCATGGTAACAATGCTTTGACTAAACCAGAGTATTAAGAACATGTGTATGTCTACTGATCAGATATGAACAATACAACTCAAGGTATTGCCTAAACAAAATTATTAACATGTGTCAATGGCATGTGCTTGAAAACCATACAAAATTAAACAATTATTACATTAATGGAACAAAGTTCTGACCTAACAACCACAATTGAATTTCAAGATAGATAATGATTTTTTTTTTTTCTATTTTTTTTTTTCTGAAATAATACAATATATTTACAAGACCAATGTACAATATATATAATGTGCAATATATTTACAAGCATATACAAGACCTGGATCAAGAAGACTAACATCTGCGTGATAGCAGTCAGGATTCACTGGTCACAATGTGGTTGCTAGAACAATAATAACTCTTATGACAAGCACTGTAAAAATACAAATGGTAGTAGACTTAACAATGGCATCTAATTCATAACAAAATAAAGTTGAGAAAAACTATACATTATATATAATGGTAATAATAAGACACATGTGGTAGAAATACTGCAAATGACGTTTTTTTTTTTTTTTTGTTTTTTTTTTCAAAACAAACAGAATAACTGCAGAGTGCATTCAATTATAAATTCTGCGGATATCTACACCTAGCTCATCCAGAGCACTATACAACTCTGGCTCTGACTGAAGGTCCGGAACAGATGAAACTTCATGTGACAAACTATCATCTTGAGAGATATCCTCATTAACATCTAGCCAATGGACATGTGGGGAGTGCACGGTTGAAACGAGAGGTCTAGATCTAAGATTATAATTGCTAGTATGGGGTTGCTGAACATCCAGTGGTCTGTCAACCACAGAAGGTGGTGTCTGAGTAGGAGTATCTGTCTGGGTAAGTTCATTGTCATCTTCCTCATCAGTCTCGTCAACAGTCATTTTAGCTAACTTCATGTGGTCTAAATGCTCATTTATATACTCTCCTGTTAACAAGTTCTTAAGTCTGTATTTGTTACCTTTAATAAGCTCGATTACCTTATATGGACCCAAAAATTTCTTAGTTAACTTGTACATAGGACCAGACCTGTGTTGGTTAAGTATCATTACTACAGATCCAATAGTTATTTTACTGGGTTTAGCTCGTGCATTCCTTGCTAGAGTGAACTCGGCTGTTGCTTTGGACAGTTGTTCTCGTATTTTCTTGAATACTAGTTGCATTTGTCTACGCTTCACTTGAACAAAATCATCTACGTTATATAAGGGAGTAGGAGGTACGTTAATCAATTCATTAGGGAGGATCTTATCTGTACCATAAAGAATAGCGTGAGGTGTGTCACCAGTAGAAACATTAATTGAAGAATTTATAGCACACTGAATTAAGGGTATAAAATCATCCCAATTGTTGTTATCAAAATTCAACGTGACTCTCAAGGCATCTAACACTTTCCTGTTAGTACGTTCAGCTAGTCCATTACTTGCCGGATGATAAGGCATAATACTACATTTTTTGATGTTATATAAATCACACAAGCTAGTTAGAATACTATTACTGAATTCTGGTCCATTATCTGAAAGGATTACTTTAGGCATACTATAGCTACAAATTATTTGGTCATGGAATGCGCTGGCTATGGTTTCTGCTGTTTTGTTCGGGATAGGAACTAGTTCGCAAAACCGTGAAAAATTATCGACCATTACAAGCAAATGTTTGTTCCCTTTCTCTGTTTCCGCAAAATTTGTCAATAAATCCATCGATATTCGTTCCCAAGGAGCTTTAGTTGCTGGGTACACCTGAATTGGATTAGGTCCTGAAACATGTCCCTTGTGCTGTAAACAAGTTAAACATCTGTCAACATAATGAGCAATCTCCTTAGCCATTTTTGGCCAAAAATATTTCAATCGACCTTGTTGGAGTGTACGATCCTTTCCTGGATGTGCACTTGCAGGAGCATCATGGATAATTTTTAACACAGTTGGTACCAAGACAGCTGGAACAACTAACTGACAACATTTCCTCGGGGCTGTCCCTAGCTTTACTACTCTACACAGTAAATTGTCTAACATAACTAATTCTTTCAATGGTACTGGCGGTTTATGAATCGGGCGAGTGTCTTGCTTAGTCAAAAATTTAATGACGGGTGCCCATATGGGGTCTTGTCTTTGTTCCATTTCTACTACTGTAGCATCTAATGCTGGGTAATTTAACTGAATCGCAGCTACGTGTCGAGAAAACGCATCGGCTACAACATTTTGCTTTCCTGGAATATATCCAAATGTGGGATTGAATTCTTGAATTGTGAGCAAATATCTAGCAAACTTTCCAACTGGATTCTTATTTTTGAACAAGGGAATTAATGGTTGGTGATCTGTAAGAACATGAACTGGGTAATTATAAATTGTATCCTTGAAATGTTTAAGTGCCCAAACAACTGCCAAGGCTTCTCGTTCTGTTGCACTATAATTTTTCTCTTCTTTAGATAATGTGCGGCTAGCATAAGCTATTGCGTGATCTCTGTGACCTTCTGTTTGAAGTAATGCAGCACCTAAACCTATGTCACTAGCATCTGTAACCAACGTAAAAGGTTTAGAAAAATCTGGGTACCTAAGGACAGGTGACGAAATCAAGGCTGCTTTGAGTTTTTTGAATGATTGATCCTGGGCCTCTCCCCAAACAAAGGGTTCATCTTTTCTTTGCAACTTGTAAAGCGGAGCGGCTATAATAGAGAATCCAGCAATAAATGAACGATAAAATCCTACAAGACCTGTGAACTGTCTTACGGCTTCTGCGGTACGAGGTGTTGGAAAATCACGGGCAGCAATAATTTTTGATTCATTCAATGTAATACCTGAAGGTGTAACTGTATGACCTAGGAAATTAATCTTTTGCTTTAAAAATGAACATTTTGCAAGCTTTATTTTTAAATTAGCTTCAGCGAGCTTTGCAAGTACCTTTTCAAGGTTCTGGAAATGAGTCTGAACATCTTGCGACATGATTATGAGATCATCAAGGTAAACTAGAAGCGTACTTCCTATCAATCTACGAAATAGATTTGTCATGAGCCGTGAAAAGGTTATTGGACTACTACGCAAACCAAACGGCATTCTTTTGAAATGAAAATGACCATTGGGAGTACTAAAGGCTGTCAATTGTTTACTTTCCTCATCCAGGGGGATTTGCCAGAATCCCTGCAACAAATCTAACGTTGAGAATACTTTGTTTCGACCAATACTTTGCAACAAATCATTTAGAACTGGAAGTGGGAAACGATCAGGTATTGTTACTCTGTTAAGCTTGCGATAATCGATTACAGGTCTCCAAGTCCCATCTCGCTTTGGTACAAGAATCAATGGAGCGTTCCATAGCGAATTACTCGATTCAATTACATCACTCTGTAACATTTCTTCTACAAGTCTATCTGCTTCTGCTCTCTGAGAATGGGGAAGACGGTAAGCTGGTACATAAATAGGCGTAGTTCCTTGTTCAAGGGGAATTTTATGTGTAATGAGAGGAGTGAGACCTAATTTTTCTCCTGGTAGAGCAACAACAGCTCTATTCTTGTTCAAAATTTTCAAAAGCTGAGCCACAGAGTCAGGAAAATCAGTAGGACTGAGGTGTTGCGCTTGCACCTCTGGCTGAGATCCCTGTTCTCCTGGTGTGAGTGTACAAACAGTATGATCCATGGAGACATCATCCACAACTCGCACCGGTAACGAGTAATGGGCAAAATCTACAACATGGGTACCAGACTGGAGATGGATATCGGCATTACTTGTGCTTGCGATAAAAAGTGTGACAGTACCATCCTGCACTGTGTGCCAGGAGGGTTCAACAAATGTACCATTCACTTTACATGTTTCACTTTCCGCAATCACATCCGACAACTCAGGCACTCCCTGAACCTTAACTCTTATTCTGGTGAGAGAATGAGGGTGTAACACAGTGTCAGTAGCCGTGGAACCACTGACTTCAGAGATGGAAGCTGCCAGGCGAGCGAGACAACGAGAATCCGTTAGGGCGTCCCCTTCCAGAAAGTCCCGATACTCATTCTCCTTAACAACTGCACAACTACTATGCTTCAATCGAGTGCCTGTTTTCTCGGGTATGCTACCACGACAATGATCTGACAAACCTACGCTTGCAAGGCGGGTGTCAACAAAATTAACATAATCTGATTGAAGGTTGAACTCGTGGCCCTGTCGATACATGCTACACAAGGGTATGACATGGTCTTTGATACTTATGTTCCAACGATGGGGAAACAATGCAATATTTTCATCAATCATGGTGTACAGACCTAAGAGAATGTCTCCAGGAAAATGAATAATGTCAACAACTAAACATGTTATAGACAATGTGACATCATTGAACTTGAGTGGGAGGTCAATTTCACCCTGAACTTTTACTTTATTTCCTGAAATACCACTTAGAAAAGGTATGTGTGACTGTTTTAAAATAGTAGGGTGCGTACTTTCAATGTCTCTAAGAGCTGAGGGCTTGACAATATTAATTTTTGCACCTGAGTCAAGAAAAACTTTTAAAACTCTACCATGTACAATGGCTGAGACAAGGGGACCATCACTTGAGACTGGACAAGTTACTATTTTTGACTTATGTTGTCTGAGATATCTGTGTCTTGTTTGTGTCAAATTTACTGTGGATCCGTCAACATCTACAACTGGTCTAGAGTCAGTGTCCTCCTCTGTCAAGTGTCCAAATCTATTTTGGGTAGCTACTGAATACACAGGGAGGGCACTAGGATTGGCTAGCTTGAATTGGTTAGCGGATGGCCTTGGGGGTTTCCCGACGACATGGAGTGAACATTCTGAGCTCCAGCATTCTGTGACTGAGCATTATAATTTGAAGTTGCATTATAGCTGGGCTGGGAGTTGTAATTACGAGAGTTCTGATAATGTCTTGGACGCTGTGAGCCTCGCCAAGACTGACCATGGGAGTTATGAGGTGGAGATGTCCTTTGCCTAGCTCTACAATCCGCAGTGTGGTGACCAACTTGTTTATGGTACGTGCAATATGGAAGCCTAGAATGATTAGATTGATGAGGGGGCCGAGAGAATTGTCTAGAAGGTGATGATCTAGGGGCGGACCAACAGTCCCTTGCAAGGTGGTTACTCTTACCACAATGCCAACATGAGGGAGTGGATGGTTGGGGACTATGGCGTTTCGGCATTTTATGAGGCGGCGAATTTGACTGGGGGCTACGAGCATGGGTACGCTTCTGCGACCAAGAGTTTTGAGAATTTGTGGGAGGATGCTGAGAGCTTGTGACTACATTTACAGCATCAGAGGGTGGCAACAGTTGAGCACTTCGGGGAGCTAGTTTATCTGCGGCATTGTTAATAGCCTCAAATACTTCACCAATTTCATGTTTAACACCAAAATTTTGTTGCTCAACGATTGGTTTTGTATGCTCGGGGGCAAAATGCATTAAAGTACCAAATGCTATCATTTTGGCCATAGCCTCAGGGGACAGATTATTGTCTTTATCTAACCAAGTCGAATTATTCATAGCAGAAACTAAGGCATACAGATACTGATCGAGACGGCTAGTAAACGCATTAAACGATTCACCAGGCTGCATGGTGGCATTGGCAATTTTCTTGACTAACCTATATGGGTCAAGGTCTCCTTTATTAACAAAGCGACGGCGAAAGAAATCCTTAAATTCAGGCCAAGACTGGAGGCTAACAATGGCTTTCTCATCAACAACAAAACGTGCATCACCTTTGGTTGTGTCCATGGCTGACCGTGCAATTGCTAAGTATTCGGCATCAGTAGGCTTAGAAAAACGTGCAACTGTTTTCGCTTCAACCTTACTAAACCATGATTCTAATAAACGCGATTCCCCAGCAAAAAGAGGAATAGCCATTTCCTGAGCTGATCTCTGGCCATTGGGACGAGCAACTGTTCCCATTGATTCTGAAGGGGTTTCAACAGTGGTAGGCATTGTCACAGCCGTGGAAGTAATATTTGAACGCAGATTATAATTAAGTGCACCTGGCATCAGAAATAGTATACACAAAAATAAACACAAAAAAATATCAACTTGGCTAAAGTAAAAATGGCAGAAATAAAATTATTAAATTGGGCTAGGCAAGAAAATAATTAAGAACAAGCAAATTGTAAACTAATTTTAGCAATCTTTCATTAAAAAAATGACTGGAATTAGATGTATGTAAATTAATTAAACCAGACTAAGCACAGCAATTGAGAATATAAAAACTGGAAGTGCAATTGCAAAATTTCATTAAAAAGATTCAACACAACAAGTGGCAATGCAAGAAATATGGATGTAGCACATAAACTGGACACAGGAATGTATATAACTGCTATGGTAAAAATTTAAAATAAAATGCTTAAAGGATAAATTTCAAGTTAGGTCTGGAGAAATATAAAAAAAAATTTCTATGTTCTATTGTCTATGGAAATCTCAAAAACAAATTTCTATTATGCAAAATAAGCTGCTAGAAACAATTATTTCTTACTTCTCTCACCTTTGAATTCACTAATGACACTAGTAACAATTAATGAATAATGGAATCATATGCAGGGAATATTGAAATGTCTCAGAGAAACTGTGGGCCTCTGGAGTACTAAACCGGCTCCAATATTTAACAAGTCACTGAAAGATTAATTCATAAGATATTTTGGATATATTTACGTTAAACCTCATTAAATCATAGCACACGATATCTTAGCTCATATTTACTTAACTCAGGGCTGCAGGATTTGCAATATAACAGTGGCCAAAACGAAAAACGGTGACCAGACGTGTGAAGAGGACCATGTGAGGGCTTGTTTACAAACTGGCGCGATGGCAGCGCTCCTGGCGGCGGTGGCGCGAAACTCCGTGGAGACCCCCAAGCTGGGAATTGATGTTGGGAGCGCGAAGATAAACTCGGAGACGACGATATTGCGACGATGGCGGTGGAGAATACAATTTTCTAGGAGAAGTTCACACAAAACGATGTAGCAGGGGCTGGTGGCGAGGTGTGTGAGCTTGGGAGGGAGGCAGGGTGGCGACACTAGTCAAACAATTGTAGTCTTTTTTTTCACCAATTCCTCTTGAATAACTGTACAACACCCACAATAATCAGTTGATACTTGCGACGATGGCTGACCACGATTTCAGTAGCTTGAACACTCACAAAGCTTAGATACTGTCAGCTTGGGCGGCGGCGGTGGTGGGTGCAGGTGGTTCCCACGTGGTGGCGCGAGATTCAAAAATGGCTGGCGCGGAAGCTTCCTTCCTCCTCACTGATGAATGAGCGTTCTCACAGGAAAATATTGACCCTTACTTCTGAAACGTTGGCCTGGAGTAGTGGTTGATGGCAGGACCCCGGTCTGGCACAATATTTGATGCGTGGGTGGCAGGATGGCGGCTTATGGCGGTGGCGGTGGCGGCGGTTATGGCTGGTGTGGGAAATTTTTACCCACCATATCTAATAATCATCTAAGAAATGTATAATTTCTAAATCATATCAAAATCATATCTAAATTGTATCAAAATCATATAATGAATCTTTAAAGATTCATTATATAGCTTGATCCTGGATGACAATGGCACCATGAACACGTACGCAACAGGGGCCCTTTTGATGCCTACGTGACTTTGTACATGATTTCTCAAGGATCCAGAAGCTTCTAGAAGGACTTCTTAATTAAAAAACTATTGGAACATTGATTCAACTTCCGGTAGGATTAAAAATCGAATCCTTAATAAGAATCAGTGGTACTTTCAAATACTACTTATAATCTTTAAATCTTATATCTAATTATATTATAATCACATCTTATCTTAATCATAAGTCTAGACTGTAAAAATAATCAATCAATATTCATTGCAAGCTACCTCTCAAGGGAGAGGGGGAAGGCTCTCGGGGGGCGAGAAGCGCCCACGACGATGCCTCGGGGCACTCCGCGTTTGTTTACAAATGAGTGAACAAGTGACTGATCCTTAGCGAACATTACCAGCTCAAGGACACCTTATCTAATATTTTTTATCGCCAGTGAATACTCTCTAGAACTGGGGGAGTACCTGGACAATATCTACAAGGAAAATCCGTGAACATTCACATAAAATAGAGTGTATAGTGGAGATCAGTGACACGGTTTCCTCCACCTTCATTCATAAACTTTTATCTCGAATCATTCTTCTGCAACTGCAGGATAATCACGTAGCAACGCTACCAGATCATCATACAGCAACGCTGTAGCAAAATATCGTGCCTAAACTCAACAAGAGAGTTAATCAGTCTGGCAAACTTGTCAGACAGGCACCCCGACTGGCAGAGAAGTATATTGAAGGTTATTTGGTATATGATTGGCCAATTGTATGCTTGTGTAGCTTTAATATCCTATAAATCTGTCTGTTGGTTAAAAAGCGAGGCTAAGCCTCACATATCGGTACGTTTATTAAAATTGTAGTGTAGCTGTGAATCTTATCCAAGCACTGAACCTCATGAGTGTCCATTCTGTCAGAAAAGAATTCAGCCTCAATAAGTAAAAACCTCACAAGTGTCCATAGCGTGGGAAGAGATTCACTCAAGCTAACTGTATCATATAAATTGAATATGTCTGCATATATTTGAATATATAAATTATCAATAGCTTGCTTAGTTATTTATAAGTTATCATATAAGTCCATTTAATTGAATATAATTTCTAGTACTTACTCAACAGTATTTAGACTACATTTAAGGTCATTTATTATACTTTTACAATTTAATTTGTTGTTTATAGTATAAGTACATATTGGCTGTTAAGTTATGGTGCTAGGTTAGACTATGTATGTTTAAATCTCTGATTTAAACAGAGCCAGTGTTCAGTCAGATAACTGAATTTATCAAATCTTATCCTTGTATAAAATACAAGCTGATGTGAGATCCCTGTCTACAGGTGGATTGGAACTTCTATCAACTAAGTCATTCACCCCACCTGTCCCTTACAGCCCACAATCTGTCATTAGGAAAAGAGGATCTAGGATTTACAACCCTAGCTAGAGATTTTAATTGAATTAATTTGCAGACAGTAAATTTTTAATTTAGTTCAGTACAAGTCCCTGGTAGTCTCCTCTTATATCAATCCCAGCAGGTTTTTCCCACATTAATGGTCCTTCGAACCGGATAATAATGGTCCTTTGTACCTAGATATTTATGATCATTTGTTTACCGAATATTTCAGTGCCAAATAGATAAGAAACTTCTTGATTTTGCATTGGAATAATTCTTACATATTCTAGCCTAACCTAGCTATCAGCCAATATTTATCATAGCTATATATCTAAGTAAACATATTGTTTGCAGTGGCTTAAGCCACCATATCCATTAACTAGTAAGCATTCATAACAAACTGATACTGTTTTGTGTTAAGAAACCACAGTAATTAAGTATATCAGTGTCACAGACACAACTGCATCTTAATCATAAATTACCAATTATCTACCTCATTGTGGTAACATTACATATATATTTAAGTGTATTATCTAGCATTATCTCTAATCTACTGATTTTCAGAGCTGCTCATTACATAATATTCTTTAAAAAAGTGTTATCATCACTGTAAGAGCATCATTACAATCTATCTATAATCAACTATATCATACCCTATTCCAGGTAAAACCAGTAGACATTCTACTGTATTTTATCTAACAATTATTATGGTAACAGATTTTGTAATAACTTTGCAAAAATAGTGCCATTTACTATTTTTAAAAAATTATTACAAGATTTACCAACTTGGTGCATTCGTGCATTCGGGTCACAAATCAAATTATTACAATACTTTTGATAATTGAACACCTGCTACAACCAGATTCCAGGGAGGAAATGAAGGACGATCTTTGGAATCATTACCTAAGTAGACAGGAAAGCTCATTTATCAAAATACATTAACATCATACATATTTATCAGAAAAAAGAGAAAAATCTCGGAATCTCCAAAACTCGGAAAAGGTCAAAATGACTAACAGTGTTCCACCAGCAGCTGAAACAGAAAAGAAAAGGACACAAAGTGTCTAAAAAAATCACTTGAATCTACAGCCTACAGACCATTTAAATCAGGTGATAGACAAATGTCATCATCACTTGACTACAATAGTCTACAATTGGGGATTAAGACCAATCTTAATCTCACATCACAATCTGAAAGGCTAACAGCCCATTGACAATGTCAATACAAATATTATCATCCATCTAAGATAACTATCTTAATCCAAGAATATAGTCTTGATCACCTAATCTCATGCTTTCACTGGAGTGAAAGCAGCCTCAGAAAATCTGAAATTAATCAAGCATCTCAAAGAGACTTACTTAATAGAAAAGGCAAAGCCGAGAAAAAAAAAGAAAAAGCAAAATGCTTCATCACATCATGAATAATGTAGATACACATTATTACAGATACAATTCATCCTTTAAGGAAATCCTTGGAGGAGTACAAGTGTTACATGCTTGTATGACCTACTTGCATGTAATTACTTACCTACAAGTTTTACATACTTGTAACAACATCTTATCACAAAGCCAAATCTTTGATGGACTTCGAGCTTACGTACAAAGATTACGAAGCCGAGGAAAACTTAGATCTCAAGAAAAAATCCACAAAGGTGAATCCACGGACAAAAGCAAAAATGTCCAGAATGGCAGTCAAAAATCAAGGCAACAAAATTCCTCTTCTGCAAAGTGGAAAAAGAATAATGTTGGCTCTTATGCTATATCCCCCACAGTTAACAGAACTGTAGGAAACCAAGCTCCTAAGACAGATAAGACAAAAGGAGCTACAAGTGCCCCAAAATGTTTATTCTGTCAAGAAGCACATACCATTTATCAATGCACAGTTTATGTAGGCCGTGCCAGTCGAATCGATCGACTGAAATCTCTGAACAGGTGCATCCGTTGTCTACGGAAGCACGATACTAGTGAGTGTATCACTCAATTGCAGAACTGCCAATATTGTCATAAAAGTGTACATCACACAGCACTCTGTGGTGATATTAACACTCAATCCAGATCACAGACTTCCAATAATCAACATGCATCTCAGGCAAAGCCCAAAGATGATAATACCACAACAGCCGTACAATTCTGTACAGTAATGAGCAATGTCAACGACTTGGATACAGAAATTGTTACAACAGCCATATTGCCTACTGCACAGCTAGAACTATGCAATCAAGGAATTTGTATTCCAACTAGAGGCTTTTTTGATCAAGGGTCACAGAAAACCTTTATCAGTAAAAAGATGGCAGAAGATTTACAACTTAAATCTTCAAAGCAAGTATCTACATCTATATCAGGGTTTTTTACTAATTCTGGTCGTAGAACCTTTCCAGTAGTAAAACTCAATGTCTGTCTAGGTACATCCCAAAGGACAGTAGAAGCCATAGTAGTTGATAAAATTCCTACTGAAATGGAAGTGACTGGTCTGACAGCCACAATTAAATTCCTAAAAGAAAAAGGAATCCAATTAGCAGATCCTCTACTTGATTCTGACTACATAGGAGATATCGGAATCCTGATTGGAGCTGACTACTATCATCGATTCATTCTGGGATCAGAAGAATCTATGGGTATGAATATACTCAAATCAGCAGGAGGCATATTGATGACAGGACCTATACTAGATCTTGAACCTTCAACTCCTGAAAAATCACATCATACAGAAACTGTAATAGTGGCATGACTAGGCAAAGAACAGTCACCACTTAAAATCCCCCACATGATTGATGATGGATTAGAATCTGTACCTCAATTGTGGGAACTTGATGCCATAGGAATAATTCCTGAACAACCAAGTCCTGATGATGTCTGTGCATATAATCAATACTTAGAAACTGTACAGTACTATGATGGACAGTACTGGGTAAGGCTACCATGGAAAATCAACCATAAAACCTTACCTACCAATTATCACATGGCTTATAGTCAATTTAAATCGCAACTAGCAAAGCTAAGAAAAAGGCCTGAGCATTTAAAACTCTATCATGAGATTATTGCTCAACAATTAAAGAATAAATTCATCGAAGTCGTGAAACATGACAATACGCAAACAGGCCATTTTTTACCACACATGGCTGTAATGAGAGAATCAAAAACAACTCCTTTACGGATAGTTTTTAATTGTAGCTCTAAATCTGGACCCCAAGGAACCAGTCTAAATGATTGTTTGCAAACAGGTCCAAGTCTAACTCAGAAATTGTATGACATACTGTTGAAGTTTAGACTTAACAAATATGCGTATTCAGCAGATATAAGTAAGGCCTTTCTAAGAGTTGGCTTACAAGAAGAAGATAGAGACTTCACTAAGTTTCTATGGGTAGAGAACCCAGAAGATGTCAATAGTCCAGTAGTGACTTTCAGATTCTCATCAGTTCTTTTTGGCGCGACAAGCAGTCCATTTCTATTGCAAGCAACTCTAGATACTCATCTGAAGAAATCATCAAGTCCCTGTAAGACTGAAATCAGTCAAAATCTATATGTAGATAATTTTCAAGGGACAGTTAACAGTACTACTGAACTGTTACAATTATATCAAGAGGCCAACAAAGAGTTACAAGGTGCCAACATGCCACTACAATCTTGGGCTTCTAATAATGCAACATTGAATAATCAAATAGTAAGAGATTACCCTGAATATCACATACCAGAATCACAAAAGGTGTTAGGTATGGATTGGGATTTAATCTCGGACACAATATCGATCAAATCTGTGCCAGTAAATTACAACATCACTACAAAAAGGGATTTGCTTTCACAAGTTAGCAAAGTATTCGACCCACTTGGTCTACTAAATCCTTTGACTATCAAGTGGCGTTTATTGGTGCAACAAGCATGGAAGGCTAAGGTTGGTTGGGATGATCCACTACCAATCCAGTTACAAAAAGCTTGGATGGAAGTGGCTCAAGAACAAACTTTAGTTGAAAAGATAATCTTTCCGAGACACATAGTCGAGGAAAATGAAGAAGTATCACTACATGTATTCGCAGACTCGTCAGCCAAAGCTTTTGGAGCTTGTGCTTACTTAGTGACTTCTAATCAATCATATCTTATCACCTCTAAGGCCAGAGTCGCTCCATTAAAAAAGAGGACTTTGCCTCAGATGGAACTAACAGCACTGCTAACTGGAACACGCTTAGCAGTGCATATCAAACAAGTCTTGTCTACCATGAACATCAAAGATGTCATCATATGGTCTGACAATGAAGCTGTCTTACAATGGGTACGAAACGACAACTGTCCAACTCCATATGTAAAAAATCGCGTCTCGGAAATTAAAGAAATTTCCGCAGGCTTTCAATTGTTGCATGTACCAACAAAGGATAATCCAGCTGATCTCTTATCAAGAGGTATGACATTTAAACAGTTTGCAAAGGCAGATATTTGGTTTCATGGGCCTCGATGGTTAGTGAATGGTAGTTGGCCTGAACAAAAGCCACACGTCATTACGACACAAACCATAACTACCACCAGGCAGCAAGCTCAAATATCAGTCTTGGATTGTACTCGTTACTCCTCGCTCATCAAATTAATCAATGTAACACAGAACGTGTTTCATTATCTCAGGAAAAAAGGTATAAAATACACTTTTCCAGATGCACTTCTCTATTGGGTAAGACAAGCCCAGAGGGAAACTTATGGGAATAACTATGAAAATCTTCCGCATAAGTTAAAACACAATCTCGGTCTGTGGATAGACCAAGAAAATCACAACATTCTGCGTTGTGGAGGGAGACTTAAACACGCAGATATTAATCTAGATACCGTGCATCCATGGCTTTTACCAAAAAATCATTGGATCACAAGGTTGATTGTGTTGCATACACATCAACAAATCATCAAACATGGAGGAGTGTTAGACACACTCACACAAATCAGACAGCAGTACTGGATTCCTCAGGGAAGACAGTCAGTCAAATCAATCTTGAAGAATTGCATGATATGCCGAAGGTACGATGCAAGAACTTGCTCCTATCCAGGGCCACCACCCCTACCAAAGGAACGAGTGGTCCATCTACAACCTTTCGAAACGACAGGAGTAGATTATACAGGAGCAATATATCTAACAGGGACTGCAGATAAGCAACCTATCAAGGCATACATCTGTCTGTTCACCTGTGCTACCACCAGGGCAGTACATCTAGAGGTAACACCCGATATGACTGCTCAATCATTTATTCAAGCTTTCCGCAGATTCGCAGCACGCCGATCATGCCCTAAGCTGATGATTTCAGATAATGGAGCAAACTTGGTAGCTGGAGAAGCATGTCTACGGGAAATCTGTTCCCATCCTGCAGTTACTTCCACACTGGAACAGCGTCATTGCAGATGGAAATTTATCCCTCCGAGAGCCCCATGGCACGGAGGATTTTATGAACGGTTAATAGGAACTGTAAAAAGATCCTTGAGAAAATCTCTACACCGTCAGAAAATCAATCTTCAAGAACTCCAGACAGTAATCACGGAAATAGAATCAAGGGTGAATAACCGGCCGTTGACTTACTTGTCTGAGGATCCTACTCAACATGAGCCATTAAGTCCTGCCCACCTAATGTATGGAAGACTTCTGACTCCAGTACCATCTCTAGTGGATGATGAGATCAGAGATCCCTCATATGTGGGTCAGAGCGAGTTGGTTCAGGGGTATAAGTATCTGTCCAGCATAATCCAAAAATGGAATGATGTTTGGACAAAAGAATATCTTACATCTCTACGAGAACATCACTATGGGGCCAATGTCCCACATAATATAGCTAATCTCCAACCTGGCGATATTGTCTTGGTAGACAGTGATGGCCCTAGGGCTGACTGGCCATTAGGTAAAGTTGTCTCAGTCCATCCAGATAGTCAGGGGATTTTGAGAATAGTCAAAATCCTGTCTAAAGGAACAACTTCCCTGAAGACATTGGACAAACTCATCCACATGGAACCAGTGAGCCAGCTGCAGTTAGATCCTGAGAGACCTCAAGACACTCTAACTCCACAAGACCCACAGACTCCTAACAGACACAATCGTCCACAACGGACAGCAGCACAAAAGTGCAAGCAAAATTTGCACTTGTATTATCAATCCAATGGAGAGTAAATAAATACATATGGTTACTATTGTCCTAAGTATTGGACTCTGTGCCAGTTCTCTCCCTCTGGAAGATGTGGGAAATTTTTACCCACCATATCTAATAATCATCTAAGAAATGTATAATTTCTAAATCATATCAAAATCATATCTAAATTGTATCAAAATCATATAATGAATCTTTAAAGATTCATTATATAACTTGATCCTGGATGACAATGGCACCATGAACACGTACGCAACAGGGGCCCTTTTGATGCCTACGTGACTTTGTACATGATTTCTCAAGGATCCAGAAGCTTCTAGAAGGACTTCTTAATTAAAAAACTATTGGAACATTGATTCAACTTCCGGTAGGATTAAAAATCGAATCCTTAATAAGAATCAGTGGTACTTTCAAATACTACTTATAATCTTTAAATCTTATATCTAATTATATTATAATCACATCTTATCTTAATCATAAGTCTAGACTGTAAAAATAATCAATCAATATTCATTGCAAGCTACCTCTCAAGGGAGAGGGGGAAGGCTCTCGGGGGGCGAGAAGCGCCCACGACGATGCCTCGCGGCACTCCGCGTTTGTTTACAAATGAGTGAACAAGTGACTGATCCTTAGCGAACATTACCAGCTCAAGGACACCTTATCTAATATTTTTTATCGCCAGTGAATACTCTCTAGAACTGGGGGAGTACCTGGACAATATCTACAAGGAAAATCCGTGAACATTCACATAAAATAGAGTGTATAGTGGAGATCAGTGACACGGTTTCCTCCACCTTCATTCATAAACTTTTATCTCGAATCATTCTTCTGCAACTGCAGGATAATCACGTAGCAACGCTACCAGATCATCATACAGCAACGCTGTAGCAAAATATCGTGCCTAAACTCAACAAGAGAGTTAATCAGTCTGGCAAACTTGTCAGACAGGCACCCCGACTGGCAGAGAAGTATATTGAAGGTTATTTGGTATATGATTGGCCAATTGTATGCTTGTGTAGCTTTAATATCCTATAAATCTGTCTGTTGGTTAAAAAGCGAGGCTAAGCCTCACATATCGGTACGTTTATTAAAATTGTAGTGTAGCTGTGAATCTTATCCAAGCACTGAACCTCATGAGTGTCCATTCTGTCAGAAAAGAATTCAGCCTCAATAAGTAAAAACCTCACAAGTGTCCATAGCGTGGGAAGAGATTCACTCAAGCTAACTGTATCATATAAATTGAATATGTCTGCATATATTTGAATATATAAATTATCAATAGCTTGCTTAGTTATTTATAAGTTATCATATAAGTCCATTTAATTGAATATAATTTCTAGTACTTACTCAACAGTATTTAGACTACATTTAAGGTCATTTATTATACTTTTTACAATTTAATTTGTTGTTTATAGTATAAGTACATATTGGCTGTTAAGTTATGGTGCTAGGTTAGACTATGTATGTTTAAATCTCTGATTTAAACAGAGCCAGTGTTCAGTCAGATAACTGAATTTATCAAATCTTATCCTTGTATAAAATACAAGCTGATGTGAGATCCCTGTCTACAGGTGGATTGGAACTTCTATCAACTAAGTCATTCACCCCACCTGTCCCTTACAGCCCACAATCTGTCATTAGGAAAAGAGGATCTAGGATTTACAACCCTAGCTAGAGATTTTAATTGAATTAATTTGCAGACAGTAAATTTTTAATTTAGTTCAGTACAAGTCCCTGGTAGTCTCCTCTTATATCAATCCCAGCAGGTTTTTCCCACAGCTGGAACACGAGGCGATGCTGGGTACTTGAACTTTTGTTTCCAGAAAAAATTTCTGGGTCCCACTGCTGCTACCAGTATTCGTTTGCCTTTTTCGGGGTAGAAGGTAGACACAGTAGTCGCTTCTGTTTATATTTATTGAGTGAGGCAACAAGGTATATATCTTGCCAACCGAGGTCCACCTTACTCTGGGTCTGAGAGAGAACTGCGGCTGCTGGGAGCATGCTTGATGCTCCTCTGTCTGGCATGACGTCAGAGGCCTACTCGCCTGTGATTGGTTACATTTCAACTGACAGAATTTGAGTATAACAAGGGTTCACGCAGCTACAGAGGGTTCACGTGGCTACACAGGGTTCACGCGGCTACACAGGGTTCACACAGCTACACAGGGTTCACGCGGCTACACAGGGTTCACACAGCTACACAGGGTTCACGCAGCTACAGAGGGTTCAGGCGGCTACACAGGGTTCACACAGCTACACAGGGTTCACACAGCTACACAGGGTTCACGCGGCTACACAGGGTTCACGCGGCTACACAGGGTTCATGTGGCTACACAGGGTTCACACAGCTACACAGGGTTCACGCGGCTACACAGGGTTCACGCAGCTACACAGGGTTCACGCAGCTACACAGGGCTCACGCAGCTACACAGGGTTCACGCGGCTACGCAGGGGTCATACAGCTACACAGGGTTCACGCAGCTACACAGGGTTCACACAGCTACACAGGGTTCACACAGCTACACAGGGTTCACGCAGCTACACAGGGTTCATACAGCTACACAGGGATCACACAGCTACACAGGGTTCACACAGCTACACAGGGTTCACGCGGCTACACAAGGTTCACGCAGCTACACAGGGTTCACGCAGCTACACAGGGCTCACGCAGCTACACAGGGTTCACGCGGCTACACAGGGTTCATGTGGCTACACAGGGTTCACACAGCTACACAGGGTTCACGCGGCTACACAGGGTTCACGCAGCTACACAGGGTTCACGCAGCTACACAGGGCTCACGCAGCTACACAGGGTTCACGCGGCTACACAGGGGTCATACAGCTACACAGGGTTCACGCAGCTACACAGGGTTCACACAGCTACACAGGGTTCACACAGCTGCACAGGGTTCACGCAGCTACACAGGGTTCATACAGCTACACAGGGTTCACGCAGCTACACAGGGTTCATACAGCTACACAGGGTTCACACAGCTACACAGGGTTCACGCAGCTACACAGGGTTCACGCGGCTACACAGGGTTCACGCGGCTACAAAGGGTTCACGCAGCTACTCAGGGTTCACACAGCTACACAGGGTTCACACAGCTACACAGGGTTCACGCAGCTACACAGGGTTCACACAGCTACACAGGGTTCACGCAGCTACACAGGGTTCATACAGCTACACAGGGATCACACAGCTACACAGGGTTCACGCAGCTACACAGGGTTCACGCGGCTACACAGGGTTCACACAGCTACACAGGGTTCACGCAGCTACACAGGGTTCATACAGCTACACAGGGTTCACACAGCTACACAGGGTTCACGCGGCTACACAGGGTTCACGCAGCTACACAGGGTTCACACAGCTACACAGGGTTCACATAGCTACACAGGGTTCACACAGCTATACAGGGTTCACACAGCTACACAGGGTTCATACAGCTACACAGGGTTCACACAGCTACACAGTGTTCACACAGCTACACAGGGTTCACACAGCTACACAGGGTTCACACAGCTACACAGGGTTCACACAGCTATACAGGGTTCACACAGCTACACAGGGTTCACGCAGCTACACAGGGTTCACACAGCTACACAGGGTTCACGTGGCTACACAGGGTTCGCGCGGCTACACAGGGTTCACACAGCTACACAGGGTTCACGGGGCTACACAGGGTTCACACAGCTACACAGGGTTCACGCGGCTACACAGGGTTCACACGGCTACACAGGGTTCACGCGGCTACACAGGATTCACGCGGCTACACAGGGTTCACACAGCTACACAGGGTTCACACAGCTACACAGGGTTCACGCGGCTACACAGGGTTCACGCGGCTTCACAGGGTTCACGCGGCTACACAGGGTTCACGCGGCTACACAGGGTTCACGCGGCTACACAGGGTTCACGCGGCTACACAGGGTTCACGCGACTACACAGGGTTCACGTGGCTACACAGGGTTCACGCGGCTACACAGGGTTCACGCAGCTACACAGGGTTCACGCGGCTATACAGGGTTCACGCGGCTACACAGGGTTCACGCAGCTACACAGGGTTCACGCGGCTACACAGGGTTCACGCGGCTACACAGGGTTCACGGGGCTACACAGGGTTCACGCGGCTACACAGGGTTCACGCGGCTACACAGGGTTCACGGGGCTACACAGGGTTCACGCGGCTACACAGGGTTCACGGGGCTACACAGGGTTCACGGGGCTACACAGGGTTCACGCGGCTACACAGGGTTCACGCGGCTACACAGGGTTCACGCGGCTAGACAGGGTTCACGCGGCTACACAGGGTTCACGCGGCTACACAGGATTCACGCGGCTACACAGGGTTCACGCGGCTACACAGGGTTCACGTGGCTACACAGGGTTCACGCGGCTACACAGGGTTCACGCAGCTACACAGGGTTCACGCGGCTATACAGGGTTCACGCGGCTACACAGGGTTCACGGGGCTACACAGGGTTCACGCGGCTACACAGGGTTCACACGGCTACACAGGGTTCACGGGGCTACACAGGGTTCACGTGGCTACGCAGGGTTCAAGCGGCTACACAGGGTTCACGCAGCTACACAGGGTTCACGCGGCTACACAGGGTTCACGGGGCTACACAGGGTTCACGCGGCTACACAGGGTTCACGGGGCTACACAGGGTTCACGGGGCTACACAGGGTTCACGGGGCTACACAGGGTTCACGCGGCTACACAGGGTTCACGGGGCTACACAGGGTTCACGCGGCTACACAGGGTTCACGGGGCTACACAGGGTTCACGGGGCTACACAGGGTTCACGCGGCTACACAGGGTTCACGCGGCTACACAGGGTTCACGGGGCTACACAGGGTTCACGGGGCTACACAGGGTTCACGCGGCTACACAGGGTTCACGGGGCTACACAGGGTTCACGCGGCTACACAGGGTTCACGGGGCTACACAGGGTTCACGGGGCTACACAGGGTTCACGCAGCTACACAAGGTTCACGGGGCTACACAGGGTTCACGCGGCTACACAGGGTTCACGCGGCTACACAGGGTTCACGCGGCTAGACAGGGTTCACGCGGCTACACAGGGTTCACGCGGCTACACAGGGTTCACGGGGCTACACAGGGTTCACGGGGCTACACAGGGTTCACGCAGCTACACAAGGTTCACGCGGCTACACAGGGTTCACGCGGCTACACAGGGTTCACGCGGCTAGACAGGGTTCACGCGGCTACACAGGGTTCACGCGGCTACACAGGGTTCACGGGGCTACACAGGGTTCACGGGGCTACACAGGGTTCACACAGCTACACAAGGTTCACGCGGCTACACAGGGTTCACGCGGCTAGACAGGGTTCACGCGGCTACACAGGGTTCACGCGGCTAGACAGGGTTCACGCGGCTACACAGGGTTCACGCGGCTACACAGGGTTCACGCGGCTACACAGGGTTCACGCAGCTACACAGGGTTCACGCAGCTACACAAGGTTCACGCGGCTACACAGGGTTCACGCAGCTACACAAGGTTCACGCGGCTACACAGGGTTCACGCAGCTACACAAGGTTCACGCGGCTACACAGGGTTCACGCAGCTACACAAGGTTCACGCGGCTACACAGGGTTCACGCGGCTACACAGGGTTCACGCGGCTACACAGGGTTCACGCAGCTACACAGGGTTCACGCAGCTACACAAGGTTCACGCGGCTACACAGGGTTCACGCAGCTACACAAGGTTCACGCGGCTACACAGGGTTCACGCGGCTACACAGGGTTCACGGGGCTACACAAGGTTCACGCGGCTACACAGGGTTCACGCAGCTACACAAGGTTCACGCGGCTACACAGGGTTCACGCGGCTACACAAGGTTCACGCGGCTACACAGGGTTCACGCAGCTACACAAGGTTCACGCGGCTACACAGGGTTCACGCGGCTACACAGGGTTCACGGGGCTACACAAGGTTCACGCGGCTACACAGGGTTCACGCAGCTACACAAGGTTCACGCGGCTACACAGGGTTCACGCGGCTACACAGGGTTCACGCGGCTACACAGGGTTCACGCAGCTACACAGGGTTCACGCAGCTACACAAGGTTCACGCGGCTACACAGGGTTCACGCAGCTACACAAGGTTCACGCGGCTACACAGGGTTCACGCGGCTACACAGGGTTCACGGGGCTACACAAGGTTCACGCGGCTACACAGGGTTCACGCAGCTACACAAGGTTCACGCGGCTACACAGGGTTCACGCGGCTACACAGGGTTCACGCAGCTACACAAGGTTCACGCGGCTACACAGGGTTCACGCGGCTACACAGGGTTCACGCGGCTACACATCAGCTTCCTCAAGGCTCTAGTAAACAGACGCCATTTAAAAGAAAATCGTGGGCAACATTGCCGGGTGTGAGAGCCTCAGTCCTGAGTGAGCCACCAAGGCTGCTGCACGCAGCATGAGCTAACAGCATTGCTGTTCAGCTTGTGACCACAACATTAACTAAAAAAACAAATATATGTAACTGCTATTATTTAGTGATGATATTGTTCGTTATGGTGAACACAAATGTAGATACTTATATATAACGTGTGCACATAGTGTAATAACAACAAAAATATTTTTGTATTGTTTAAGGCACTTGTAGGTGTATTGTAGGATTCCAAGCTTGGGTACAAGAATGAGTCTTGAGGACTCCAGTGAGCGTTTACCAGCTTGCCAGATGGCTGGCCGTGGGCAGGCTCATGTTGAAGGTAACAACCATGTCAGACGTATTCACATCAAGCTCCCAGTCCCCAGCCAGCTGTGTTGTTGAGAAAACACTCTCTGATGTTGACATACAGGGCATATTGCTTGAAGATGACCATGCCAGTGATATTGATAACACAAATCTGGACCAAGACCTATCACAGGTGTTTGATACTAGTGAATATGGATATTGAAGTGGCCGATGTAGAGTGTGTGTACAGTACACAGCTCTCACCAGCCCTTCCCTGCCGACCAAGGTCAACACCATCATTCAACTGGAATACAAATAATTAGCTAAGTTAAGAATAATAGTATTAAGAATACTATTATAATACATTAATATCATATGGTAATAATACAAGCTGGGCAAGGACTTGGAATATAAACAGGTAAAGAAAAGAGAGAACAAAGTGAGAATTAGAAAAATAATTAAAATTATGAATAAATAAATGGATTCAGATTCAAAATAGTTAATAAAATAGTATACATATAATTAATGAAATTAAAAATTCAGTAATCTCTTAAGATTGTAATACAGTAATATCATATGGTAATAAGACAAGTTGGATAAGGGTATGCAATAGAAACAAACACATATGGGCTGGAAACACTGATGTACTTAAAGCTTAAGAATCCATTAACAATACTGAAATATTAGACAACAGATAGGACAAGTAGTTAATATTAATGGCCAGGTATGTATAAGCGAAAAATTAAATGAATATTTTTTAATTCACAAAGTAATAAATTAAAGATTCAGATAATTTGACAAATTAAGAGTTCAAGGTTTATAGAATTTTGTGAAATTGAAGTGTTAGTATCAACAGATAAATGGGTAAGTTGCCAATATTTTAAGCTAAGAATCAGATAACTAGACATATTAGGCATTCAAAGAATTATTACATTTTATAAAATTGAAGTGCTTGTAGTAACAGTTATAAGAGGGCAAATTACATGTAACTGAAGCCAATAATATGAAAAGGAAGCATTTAGTAACTAAGATACAAATATAAAAAGTCAAAATATAAATATGGTTAGGGACGGTAAGGCTTGGTCACTCATGTGTTACTCTCAGTAAGGCTTGGTCACTCGTGTGTTACTCTCAGTAAGGTTTGGTCACTCATGTGTTACTCTCAGTAAGGCTTGGTCACTGATGTGTTACTCTCAGTAAGGCTTGGTCACTCATGTGTTACTCTCAGTAAGGCTTGGTCACTCATGTGTTACTGTCAGTAAGGCTTGGTCACTGATGTGTTACTCTCAGTAAGGCTTGGTCACTCATGTGTTACTCTCAGTAAGGCTTGGTCACTGATGTGTTACTGTCAGTAAGGCTTGGTCACTGATGTGTTACTCTCAGTAAGGCTTGGTCACTCATGTGTTACTCTCAGTAAGGCTTGGTCACTCATGTGTTACTCTCAGTAAGGCTTGGTCACTCATGTGTTACTCTCAGTAAGGCTTGGTCACTGATGTGTTACTGTCAGTAAGGCTTGGTCACTGATGTGTTACTCTCAGTAAGGCTTGGTCACTCATGTGTTACTCTCAGTAAGGCTTGGTCACTCATGTGTTACTCTCAGTAAGGCTTGGTCACTCATGTGTTACTCTCAGTAAGGCTTGGTCACTGATGTGTTACTGTCAGTAAGGCTTGGTCACTGATGTGTTACTCTCAGTAAGGCTTGGTCACTCATGTGTTACTCTCAGTAAGGCTTGGTCACTCATGTGTTACTCTCAGTAAGGCTTGGTCACTCATGTGTTACTCTCAGTAAGGCTTGGTCACTCATGTGTTACTGTCAGTAAGGCTTGGTCACTGATGTGTTACTCTCAGTAAGGCTTGGTCACTCATGTGTTACTCTCAGTAAGGCTTGGTCACTCATGTGTTACTGTCAGTAAGGCTTGGTCACTGATGTGTTACTCTCAGTAAGGCTTGGTCACTCATGTGTTACTGTCAGTAAGGCTTGGTCACTCATGTGTTACTGTCAGTAAGGCTTGGTCACTCATGTGTTACTCTCAGTAAGGCTTGGTCACTCATGTGGTACTCTCAGTAAGGCTTGGTCACTCATGTGTTACTCTCAGTAAGGCTTGGTCACTCATGTGTTACTCTCAGTAAGGCTTGGTCACTCACGTGTTACTCTCAGTAAGGCTTGGTCACTCATGTGTTATTCTCAGTAAGGCTTGGTCACTCATGTGTTATTCTCAGTAAGGCTTGGTCACTCACGTGTTACTCTCAGTAATGCTTGGTCACTCATGTGTTACTCTCAGTAATGACATTGGAAGTTCGTTGACTTCCAGTTATTTCACAATCAACAAAGAAAGTTATTGTTGGACACTTTTGATTTCATGTCTTTTGCTGTACTTTCTTAGCAATGATTGTTCCATTCCTGGTGTAGCACTGCTTGATAAGATTTGGGTTTTGTTTGTGAATATGATGCAGTCTGTAGAGGAGGATCAACGCTGCTTGGTAAGACACTCATTAATATAATATGATGCAGTCTGTAGAGGAGAATCAACGCTGCTTGGTAAGGCGCTCATTAATATAATATGATGCAGTCTGTAGAGGAGGATCAACGCTGCTTGGTAAGACACTCATTAATATAATATGATGCAGTCTGTAGAGGAGAATCAACGCTGCTTGGTAAGGCACTCATTAATATAATATGATGCAGTCTGTAGAGGAGGATCAACGCTGCTTGGTAAGACATTCATTAATATAATATGATGCTGTCTGTAGAGGAGGATCAACGCTGCTTGGTAAGGCACTCATTAATATAATATGATGCTGTCTGTAGAGGAGGATCAACGCTGCTTGGTAAGGCACTCATTAATATAATATGATGCAGTCTGTAGAGGAGGATCAACGCTGCTTGGTAAGGCACTCATTAATATAATATGATGCAGTCTGTAGAGGAGGATCAACGCTGCTTGGTAAGGCACTCATTAATATAATATGATGCAGTCTGTAGAGGAGGATCAACGCTGCTTGGTAAGGCACTCATTAATATAATATGATGCAGTCTG